>NW_021821215.1:0-93943 GCF_901001135.1 Rhinatrema bivittatum
GGCTAGCCATGATTAATATTCATCAAATATATATATATATATAGGCAGGTTAATTTGCGTAGTTTGGTTGCCCTGAAAAATCCAACCTGTTTGTGGCTGAGCTACCTAATCCCTGTGCTACAGTCTTCAGTCGCTCACCAGCAAACAGAATGCAGGGGGTTAGTAAGCGAGAGACAAATAGGAAAATCTGAACATAGTCCCTGGGTCAGGGCCATTTAAATAACAGGCCTGGATTCGGCAGAGCCAGCCAGAGACCCTGGACAGAGCTATCATGGTGATGTGACCATGTGTTAGCTTCTGTGAGGACTGAAAGAACAAACATGCCAGGACCCCATAAATGAATGTATGAGTTGAGAGTTCATAGGAAGACTAGGATTCAGAAAATGTGTGTATCGCCATTTCTGGTCGGGTTTTAAGTTATTTAGGTTTGACCAATTTAAGAAGTGGTAATTTTGCCACCCTGTATCTGTAACAGCCCTTGCAATGAAAGGAGACTTTGCAGTGATATGATGTATATATGCTGCCCTTAATGCCAAAGCAGATCTCAGCTTAGCACTTCAGAAGCCTCCATTTGTCAGGCCTCTTGGGCGGATGGTCTGGCAGATCGCTCCTTGCTCCTGGACTGTATGAAGGAGTCCCAAGGGATGATGGGAGAAGGAGCAATCTCTGCAGCAATGCAGAGGTAGATTCTGTGGCAAAGGACTGAAAACATTCTGTGGCACAGTTTCTTAACTTGTGATAGAAACATAGAAATGACGGCAGAAGAAGACCAAACGGCCCATCCAGTCTGCCCAGCAAGCTTCACACACTTTTTTCTCTCATACTTATCTGTTTCTCTAGCTCTTGGTTCTATTTCCCTTCCACCCCCCACCATTAATGTAGAAAGCAGTGATGGAGCTGCATCCAAGTGAAATATCTAGCTTGATAAGTTAGGGTAGTAGGGGTAGTAACCGCCGCAATAAGCAAGCTACACCCATGCTTGTTTTAACTCAGACTATGTTATACAGCCCTTAATTGGTGTTTTTCTTTCCCCTGCCGTCTGAAGCAGGGAGCTATGCTGGATATGCTTGAAGAGTAACAGTTTATTCTTCTCCCACTGCTGTTGATGAAACAGAGAGCCATGGATGGATATGCATCGAAAGTGAAGTATCAGGCACATTTGGTTTGGGGTAGTAACCGCCGTAACAAGCCAGCTACTCCCCGCTTTGTGAGTGCGAACCCCTTTTTTCTTCTCCCCTGCCGTTGAAGCAGAGAACTATGCTGGATATTGCATAGAAATTGAAGTCACAGGGCTTATAAGTAACAGATATTTATGATACACTTTTATATGCAAACATTTTTTCTTGGAAAATCTACCACGTTTTTAAGTTGTTCCTTTAAGATAAAGTATTTTTCAACCTGTTGTGTTTTGAATCAATTTTGTGATTGTTTGTTTTTTATTTTTCACACTTTTCCTGGTTTTTTTTTTTTAATTCTTGACTTCTTTCCTTTCCTGTTTCTCTCATCCTATCCCAATACTCTTGCTACGGCTTTCTCTCCATCTCAGACTGTGCCAGTGTTCCTCTCAACTGCCTCTGTTCCCTCAGTGCCAGGGTTTCTGTTTCTCCTCTCTAATCCTTCATTTCTAGTTTCCTTTCACCCCTCTTCCTTCACTGCAATCTGTCACCTGTCATTCCTCCCTTCCATCTCTCCCTTCCCTCCTCTTCTCTCCCATCACCATCTGTCCCTCTCACCCCCTATCCCTAACTTCATTCCATCAGCTCTTCTCCACTCACTCTTCCTCTCCCACTCCATTTTAACCTGTCCTCTTCTCCCTCCCGACAACACCTCCTGCACACACGCTTCCTCCCTCACAGCCTGCAGCCTCCCTGATACTGACAGGAAACTTTGCTCTCTCTGTTGACAGATTACAGTTGATGCTGGCTTTGTCTGAAAACACACAAGGGCCCCATGACGACGGGGAAGAGAGAGTGGTGTGGGGGCCTTTTGCCGTGCGTGTGAAACAGAGCGTTGTGTTGCTGTGACGGCGGGGTGGCTAGGGTGTGAGGTATGAAGAGAGACTGTTGCAGCAGAACAGGAGATTGTGTGAGGAAGCGAGACGTGTGAGAGCCAGGATGGAGCCAGACGAGACAAGAGCAAGAGTTGTGATGGTGCAGCAGGAATGAGGGAGGTGGGAAACCGAGATGTGCGTCAGTAAGTTAGGAGAAGGCACTGGGAGTCTTAGGGATGTTGAGGGAAGGAAAGTTCAGGGAGACTGGTGATGTTTTGGAGGAAGGAGAGAGAGCAGGTCTAGCAGCCTGAAGGAGTGGGTTTTTTTTGTCAGAAGCAGGCTCTGTCATCAGCACACTCCTTGCTATTCTGTAGGGCGTGGAAAATTCCATAGCAAAGACAAATTCTGTGGCAGTTGTTGCATTGAAGCCAATTAGAGTTTTGGTTGTTAATATATGGAAATAAAGTGACCTTCTTGGGGTCACAGAAAGAATCAGTGCTAGATAGGATGGTTCATAATTTAATGCCCTACTCACTAATCTACAAATTCTTTCCTCTAGGAGCCCTATAATGTATTTTGGGTCTAGTAAAGGCCTTGGTTGCTAGATGGAAGTACATTTTGGTAGGTGGACAAAAGGTAAAATACTGTACTATTTACATTACACAGATCTACAAATCTTCAAGACAAAAGCAAACTCCGTAAATTGCAAAGGAAAAATAAGTCTGCCTCTGGAGGATTTTAAACTATATGGGACAACTGATTGCTTTAACATTCTAAATAACACAAGGATGTCATGGATAGGCATTTAATAACAGCACAGAAGATGACAGTTGGACCCAGGCTACTACAGCCACTAGATCCCACACCCAAACCCCAGGTTCTCTTGAACTGAAGAACTGATATGCAGTCCTGGAAGTGGAAGTGGAGAAACCATCCCAGGATGAAGAACGGAAACTTGCAAATCCCAAAGGAGGCGGAGGGTAGTAGCGATTGGTGGCTCACTTCTAAGGGGCACAGAGGCATCCATCTGCAGATCAGACATGTTGTCCTGGGAAGTGTGCTGTCTACCATGTGCCAAAATCTGAGACATTACAGAGAGAATGCCCCAAATCTTCAAGCCTACTGACTGCTTCTCATCTATATTGGCATGAGCAATATAGCTAAGCCCGACACAGAACATATCAAAAGTAACTTCATGGCTCTGGGAGAGAGGGCAAATCTGAAAAGTGCTCAGATGATATTCTCCTGAGTTTTCTCTGTGAAGGATATAGGTCCAGGCAGGGAAGCTCGCATTCTGGAGATGAATGAATGGTTGTGTAGATGGTCATTAAGAGTGTTTCGGCTTCCTGGACCATGGGATGAGGTTCCAAGGAATGAAGAAGGGATGCAGTGTCTTTCCAGAACAAACTGGCAAACCTACTGAAGAGGGCTTTAAGCTAGGATTGTTGGGGATGAGTGAACAAAGCCCACAGATAAGTAAAAGGTAAGTGAATCTTTAAACATTTAACAGAGAAATGGGAAAAAGGGTAACATCTGGAAAGCTTATGTACCCTAATGCACATAGTATGGGAAATAAAGTCCTGGATCTAGAGGACGTCATGGAACAGACTGATTTGGATGTAGTGGCTGTCACAGAGATGTGGTGCATGGAAAACCGCAACTGGGATATAGTTATATGGGCTACAATCTCTTCAGCAAGGACAGGGGTAGGAAGAATATTAAAGCAACAGAACTGCAGGACTTAAAAGGTAAGGAAGAGGCACAGTGTGTTAATCTGAAAAGAGAAGGTGGAATACCTATTTATATTGGTGTCATATAAAGACCTCCATCTCAGGCTCTGCTGGCTGAACTTTTCAATACTTTTTTAGTTGGGAGTAGTTCTGAAAGACTGGATACAAGCAGAAGGACTATTGAGAAAGGTTTGTCTTTTTGCAGATGATACCAAAATCTGCAACAGGGTAGACACCCAAGAAGGAGCAGAAACTCTGATGAGGCAATCTAGAGAAGCTTGAGGAATAGTATTGGGTCTGGCAGCTAAGACTGAATGCTAAAAAGAAATGCAGAGTCATGCATTTGGGCTGCAAAAACCCAAGGGGGTGAAATCCTTCTAAGCACGAAACAAGAGCAGGATCTGGGGGTGATCGTATCTGATGACCCTAAGGTGGGCAAACAGGTGGATAAGACAATGGCAAAAGCCATACAGATGTTAGGGTGCATAGGAAGAGGACTGGTCAGCAGGTGATATTGCCCCTGTATAAGTCCCTGATGAGACCTCATTTGGAATACTGTATATAATTCTAGATACTACACCTTCAGAAAGATATAAACTGGAACAAATTGGTTCAGAGGGTAGCTACTAAAATGGTCAATTATTTTAAAGCATATGGAGACAATCTTAAAGATTTGAACATGTATACACTAGAGGAAAGGTGTGATAGGGGAGATGTGATAGAGACATTTAAGTCTCCATGCTCAGGAGACGAGCCTCTTTCAATGGAAAGGAGGCTCTAGAATGATAGTGAAAGGGGGTAGACTCAGGAGTAATCTAAGGACATATTTCTTTACAGAGAGGGTGGTGGATGCATGGAACAGTCTTTCAGTGGAGGTGTGGAGACAAGGACAGTATCTGAATTCAAGAAAGCATGGGATAAGCACAGAGGATCTCTGAGGGAGGTGGTAGGGATTGTAGAGTTGAGCAGTTAGTGTGGATAGTCAGACTAGACAGGGCTGTGGGGGTCTTCTTCTGCCATCATGTTTCTAATCTGCTTCAGAACAACACATAACCTACAAAAGAGGATTTTTTTTTTTCAAAATAATTTTCATCATGAACTTAAGCAACAGAAAAGAGACAAGGAAATAAATGTATTTAGTACTTACAGACACATATGCCGTTAGACAGGTTACGAGTGAGGCAGTAATAGCATACGGGATGGAAGTATTGGGACTCTTTGCTTCTTCTCCGGTGGTGGCAATTATATCAAAGCCAATGAAGGCGTAGAAACAAGTAGCCGCGCCCTGTAGCACCTGTAGGAAGAATTTATAATGTATATGCAGCATGGTTTGATCAAACATGCCAATGACAATTTCTCGCCAAGTCGCAGAGATACGAAAGACTCTACCATTCTCTACCCAATCAAGCTTCCATTCTCTAGAATAACTTCCTTTTTATATTGTTTTGTTTTATTTTTGGCTCAGCAGTTTTTTTTTCTGCTCCTTTGGGCATCCAGTTCAATCACTCACAACTACGATGCCATGAATCTTTATTCACAACTATCTGGAGTTTTCCCCTCTATTTTATATCTCCTTCCACCTCACTTAGTCAGAGGACATGACCCAGAGCGCCATTCGGATCACAGGATCTATATCCAGCCATTTGGTATCTTGGTGTCTCTGTTGCACGATGACGGGGAATTCCTCCCTTTTGCTTTCATTTGGCACACATCTGCCGGAAAGCTTCTATACAACTCAATTTTTAATGTCCAGTTGCTTTACATGATATTATATTCCTAATTTTTATATGCAGGACTAAAAAACTGCATTTTTACATCTGAGAAGGAAGACTGATTGATTGTTAAATCGTATTATTTATGTCTGACTTTCTTTTTTTTTTTTTTTTCTTCTTGCTTAACATGGCTTTCGTGTTTTTCATTTCTTTCTGAGACATTGTTCGGTTACTTTTCTGACCTTGCTCCCCGTCTGAACTGAACCAGACTCACCTTGCTCCCCAGCTGGAATCTGCCCTGACCTAGGTGCAGGAGGAAGGGGATAGCCTCCCTGGGCTTCCATTCATAGCCACCAGCTTTTTTTTTCCCCTTATAAGGCCCCACTTTCCTCTCTCTATAACCCCCAACAAGCACAGCTGCAGTCCTTATTAGAGGGTCACCGACTGTTCTGGCTCCTTTTGGATATATGTACACCCCGGCTCCCACCCACAGGCATCGTTGAATGATGACTCGGACAGGAAACACTGCCTCTGCAGAAGCAAGGCCCTGTGATGTCCCATAGGATACCATGGTGAGCCATTGGGCTGTATCAAGAGACAGCTGAACTACCAAAAAAAAACCCAGTTATAGAAAAGACACTTAAATGTCAATTGAAATGTCTGTCTTTCATTTTGTTTGTGAATCTAAATGATTCCAAGTCGGGGAGGGTAATTTTATAACAGGTACATGTAGGGCTGAAGTCTATATGCACAAAGCACACATGGACTTCAGCTCTAATTTTCGAAGCAGACCTCTGGGAATAAATTGCGGGAATGTGTGTACCTTTGCACAGCACGAGCGCGCACATGTACACCCGCTAGGGAGCAGGTACAAACGTTGACATGAACATTCACGCACAGACGTTTCAAAATCGAAAGTGCACACGTGAATGATTTCCTCTGCCTCCCTTGGGAATGCCTCCTTGCACTACACCTAAAAGTGCATGCAAAATCACCTCCGTGCCTATTTTTATGCATGGAACCCCCCAGGGCGATCTTCAAAAATCCCATTTTACAGGCCCAAATGCTTTTGAAAATTGACCCTTAATGTGTATGTATTTTTGTACCCCACCTAGAACTGCAAATAAACAAACCAACCGACTTTCTATTATTATATTTTGGGGTTGGGTGGGGGGGCCGGTTATTTAAACAGCATGATAACCGAAATAAAGCATAGCTATAAGTGGCATCAAATTCAACTGTAAAGCTTGACTGTTGCGTGTATTTAGTCCCCACTAAGCTCTGAAAATTGACAAAATTCAAAAGCTGAAACAGCCTTAAAATAATATTTTATGTCTATATAACATGGACAGAGCTGGCACTGTACAATAACTGGTTAGGATTAATAACCATTTATTGTGCTCTCAGCTGAAACTAAAACCCAAGACTTCATACGACAGGGCTGGAGTATAGCAAGTGTTACCTGTTTGGTATTTTTTAATGCACTATATGCAGCGTTCTGGTTAGCTGTACTGGTCTTACAGACAAGTGGAATATTTCCAGGCTGATATCTTTTTTTTTTCTTCCAGTAAAAGATGCTGCAGTGCTTAAGCTTTCATAGGCACATAAGACCCTTCTCCCACATATCGTGCAGTATAAAAAACCAAAGATAGATACTCCCTTGGGATCCCCACTAGATGACCTTAGCCTAGGGGCATGGGGTTAGGAGCGAGGAGAGGAGTGTACTTTTTCTTACAGCTCCCTCTGTGAAGTCTGCTGGAGCGGTGACCTCCTGTCTGCTGAAAGGAAGGCAGAGCGGGAAATCTGTATGGCATTTTCAGTCAGCTATCTAAGGTGGAGCTCCCCTATCCCTGGTGGGCTAAGCTTCACAACCCAGTGTTCCCAGAGTAAGAAGGGGGCAGTATACCTCTCTCTGGCCCACAATCTGGCTGGAGAGGTTGCCTCGGTGTTTCGTATACTTTGTTTGAGACAAACTGGATTTTACTTTTTGGCATTTTCTGGATCCCCTTAGTCCTTGCTCAGGAGGGAAACTCCCCTTGCCTCTGGTAAGGATTAGGGTGAGAGAAGCTCTTTGTTCCATTTCATAGAAACATAGAAACATAAAAACATAGAAATGACAGCAGAAGATGACCAAGTGGCCCATCCAGTCTGCCCAGCAAGCTTTCATACTTATTTTCTCATACTTATCTGTTACTCTGATCGCTGAGGTCAGGGCCCTTACTGGTAACATTTTGGTTCTAATTTCCTTCCACCCCCACCAATTGATGTAAAGAGCAGTGCTGGAGCTGCATCAATGTGAAGTATCAAGCTTAATTGGTTAGGGGTAGTAACCGCCCCAATAAGCAAGCTACTCCCACGCTTATTTGTTTGCCCAGCCTGTGCAATTTAGTCCTTGTTGGTTGTTGTCTGGATATAAATCCTCTTTTCTTCATTACTCCCCTGCCGTTGAAGCAGTGAGCTGTGCTGTATATGTATTCAAAGTGAAGTATCAGACTTGATTGGTTTGGGGTAGTAACCGCCGCAATATGCAAGCTACTACCATGCTTATTTGTTTTTCTAGCCTGTGCAATTTAGTTCTTGTTGGTTGTTTGAATATAAATCCTCTTTTCTTCATTCCCCATGCCATTGAAGCAGAGAGCTGCTTAGATATGCATTGAAAGTGAAGTATCAGGCTAATTTGGTTTGGGGTAGTAACCGCCGTAACAAGCAAGCTACTCCCACACTTATTTGTGAATGCAGATCCTTTTTCCCAAATTTCCTCTTGCCGTTGAAGCATAGAGCAATGTTGGAGTCACATTAATCGTGTGTATGTTTATTGAATAAGGGTAGTAGCCGTCATTCCCATAAGCCCCCCCCCCCATGCCTCTTCTCTTCATTTCATTCACATCCTCAAGACTTTATGGATCCACAGTGTTTATTCCACGCCCTTTTGAAATCCTTCACAGTTTTTGTCCTCACCACTTCTTCCGGAAGGGTGTTCCAGGCATCCACAACTCTCTCCGTGAAGAAATACTTCCTGACATTGGTTCTGAGTCTTCCTCCCTGGAGTTTTAAATCATGACCCCTGGTTCTGCTGATTTTTTTCCAACGGAAAATGTTTGTCGCTGACTTTGAATCATTAAAACCTTTCAAGTATCTGAAAGACTGTATCATATCACCCCTGTTCCTCCTTTCCTCCAGGGTATACATATTTAGATTCTTCAATCTCTCCTCATAAGTCATTTGATGAAGACCCTTCACCTTTTTGGTCGTCCTTCTCTGGACCGCTTCCATCCTGTCTCTGTCCCTTCTGAGATACGGTCTCCAAGTCTCTCACATCCAGTTGATGGATGGGAGTGACTCTCTTCTAGTGATTCATATTTTGGACTTAGCCATGGAGCTGAGCGTGACCCCCTGCCTTTCTGGATAAGACCAGAAGAGGGTCTACAAACACAAAAAAACGCTTGGTCTTAAAAAAAACATACCTGATATGTTTTTCTTTTGTTTTAGAATATAATTATTTTTGGATTTTGGGAGCTCCATATCAGTGTCAGATTCTCCTCCCAGTCAACTAGGAGGACCTGGAATCGCTGGTATGCTGCAGCCTGTTACACTACACAAACCCTTCTGGCAAGGAGCAGTGTAAGGAAGACATGATCTTGGCTTCCTTCCAGTGAGATGGTTTCAGACTCTGCTCGTCTCTAGATGGAAATTGGTTCATGTGAGTTAAAAAAATGAAAAACCCCTGTGTATAATCTCTGTAGAGCCAACTATTGCAAAATAAACAGTGGCAGTTCTATTATTAAAGTCAAAACATGGTACCAAGGTCACAAGATATAAACATTGTAGCGCGTTTTATCAGAAGTGAAAATACAAATGTTAAATATTTACTTTGAGGGAGTAAATATTGAGGACAATTTTGAGAAAGCACAAACAAGCAGTTGAACTGTAAGGAAGGAAAGGGGAGATATGATAGAAACCAATAATAAGGTAGCAGAAAGTAGCTTTTTCCATGGAATGAGAATCTCAAAGGCTAGGAGTCATCATAGAAAGCTGAAGGGAGGAAAGGCTAAGAGAAGCATGAGAAAGCATTCATTCACTGAGAAAGGCAGTGGATACTTACAACAAACTTCCAGCAGAGACAGCAAAAGCCACAAGTGACAGAATTCAGACATTATTTGGAAGAAGAAGAAAGGAACTTTAATGGCGGGGAAAAGAAGGAAGGAGGACGGAGACCAACAAGTTGTTCTATGCAGAACTAAGGACGTCTACTTTCCGGGGTCATGCACATCCCCCCCCCACCCCAATAAACATGGCTCCCCTCAAAAAAAATATCTCTATGAGAATCCTCATACACCCCCTGACGTATCTTGAAAATTTGGTGTGGCTAGGAAAGCAAACAAAATGTTATTGGGACACATACACACATAGACAAAGCAATTTCATAAGCTCTCTTCCCTTCGGAAAGCAGGCTACAAATGGGTCCATGGAAGCGCAGTAGTCAGTTTCTAATGGGCAAACTGGGTGAACCAAGATGCCTTAGCTGTTGACATCTGCTACACTTCCATGATTAACAAGAGTATATTTCCAGGAGTAGCAGTTCTTGAGGAAGAAACTCACCCCTGACCATCCACAGGCCAGAAACTTCCCATCAGACCAGTTGGCGCCATTGACATAGATAAGGCCGGCGATCATGATGAAGACCCACACTGCCAGATTAATCACATTGAGCAAGTTATTAAAACCAACAGAATTCTTCACTCCCATAGCAACAATGGCTGTTACAAGGATCGCAATAAGCAGAGCCAGAAGATCAGGGTATGATTCCTCCCCCTTTCCTGAAATAAATAAGTAAATAAAACACGTTAGTTAGCTTGGGGCCCATATAAAGCATTTTCTCCATAAGCAGACAATGGGAAAAACCCTTTAGTACCACACAAATAACATCTAATGAAAATCTCTCCTTCCTTAGACCATTTTTCTGTCTATGAAGCAATAAGACGCAGCATGCTCTCACTCTGGTATAGTTAAATAGTGCAAAGGGACAACAGCTGTTACATGTCACGATCATTTTGGAGTCTTTAAGGGATTCACATATATTTATTTAAAATCATTTGTATACTGCCTTCTGGCACAACACCAATCATAAGTCATCTGAAAGCTGACTTGGTTATGATCTGTAAGAGAAGCTACGCTTTAGGGCAGCAAGTTTACCGGCTCAAGGAAGGTCTCATCTAGCAGAATTCTACGTTTGCACCTTGTGATACGTGAAGTTGGTTCCCATGAGGCATTGCTGAGAGATGGGCGGACCAGCCTGAACCGTGTGCTATCCGATATTGCTTGGTGTTTGAAGGAAATCTGAGGAGAACTATTGTAGTGTGTCGCCCGTCCCCCCCCTCCCCCCAACACTACGTTTCTGGAAGACTGCCATCACTTGGAAGCTCAGATGGGACAGACTGAGGTGGTATAAATTAGGGTAGAAAATAATACTGGTGATAAACGAAGCTGATGCAGCATTAATAACTGCAGAAAACGTATATTTCCATCCTACGCAGTAATTTTGTTTCATTTATTACATTTGATATTCTGACAATGACCACTAGCATCCAAGCGGATTGCAATATAATCACACGGAATCTTATTTTACAGTATTTAAAAACAATTAGCATTACAATATTGTAACACAGTAAATATAACAAAACATAACAAGAATTTCACTAGCTCTTATTCCCGCCTTCTAGTACCATATGACATATTGATCTCTATTGTTACATTCTATGTTACTTGTTGTAATAATGTTCAATGGTTTATTGTTATTATTCCATGTTCTATGTAAAAAAACCCAGGTCTAACTTCCCAGACCAGGGCAACCTCTTTCGTTACTTGTAAACCGGACTGATTTGTATTGCATACAGGAATTCCGGTATATAAAAATTTAAAATAAATAAATAAATTTAGCTTCTGATCCTCTGCCATCCTCACCATATGACTCAAGAGAACCATGGCTTTGCCTTTTTTTTCTAAACTCTAGATAATTTGTTTCCTCCCGCAGCTCTGTAACCAGATAAGTAAAAACCTAATCAGCCATGTTTAAATATAATCGGATAGGTTTTTAGTTATGCAGCCTTGTGTGGCCAGATTTCATGCTATTTAACCGCATATCTTCAAAAGATATCTGGTTACGTGGCCATCCTTTAAAAAAATATATACATCCCATGCAATTCCCACCCACCACCACAAATGTCCGAACCCTCCCCCCTTTTCCCCCCAGCTGGCCAGGGCCCCTCCCCAATCCCTTGAAATGTTAAAATAAATCAGTTTTGAGAGCTTTCCCGTCCTGACCCTCCATCCCGCTCCCCCCCCATCCCCGCTAAATACAGTGAAAGAAATTGCCTCCTCGACCCCCACACGCACACACTCCCTATACCACCCTCTTCCCCTCCAAAGCCCTCCCGCTCCCCCAGTACCTGAGTTGAGATCCCCTTTTTCTCCCCGTGACTGTAGTACATAGCAATCCCTGGCGCTTCCAGCATTACTGTAGCAGCAGTGTAAATGTTCTTGCTAGGCTATGTACTGTGAACCCAGGGAGAATAAGGGAGCCCCCCAACCCAGGTGCTGGGTGGGTTGGAAGACTCTGGGAGGAACGTGACAGCATGGGGAGTATGTGTGTGTGGGGGGTGTCGAGGAGACAATATTTTTTTGCTGTATTTAGTGGGAAGGGAGGGGGGAGGGCTGGAGGGTTGGGCCAGGCCGACACTGATATCTTATATATTTTAACATTTCAAGGGGTTTGCGGGGGCGGGGGCGGTCCTGGCCAGCGGGTGGGGTGAGGGGGTTTTCAGATACTTGCTACTTAACCTCAAAAACTCAAAGTCCTTAGTTCAGTGAAGAGATGACCAAACCACGTCTTTCTTGTCTGGTCCTCAAACATGCTTGACAGGGCAGGCCACCATCTTCTTTAGAACAAAGTCCCAATAAAGTCCTATATTTGCTCTTAGGTCACAGAGAACATAGATACATAGAAATGAAGGCAGAAAAAGACCAAACAGCCCATCTAGTCTGCCCAGCAAGCTCCCACACTTATTTTCACATACTTATCTGTTTCATTGACCACCAAGTTCAGGGCCCTTGTTGGTGATTGTTTGATTCAAATTTCCTGCCACCCCCTGCCGTTGATGCAGAGAGTAATGTTGGAGTTGCATCAAAGGTGAATCGTACGGCTTAATAGTTAAGGGTAATAACCGCGGCATCAAGCAAGTTACCCCAATGCTTGTTTACCCCGACTGCACAGATGTTGTCTGAATGTAAAACCTTTTATCCACATTTCCCCCTACCATTGAAGCAGAGATCATCAATGCTGTATTTGCATTCAAAGTGAAGTATCAGGCTTAATTGGTTTAGGGTAGTAATCTCTGCAATAAGCAAGCTACCCCCACGCTTATTTGTTTACCCAGACTGTGTAGTTCAGTCCTTGTTGGTTGTTGTCTGAATGCAAATCCTCTTTTCCACATTTCCCCTTGCCGTTGAAGCAGAGAGCAATGTTGGAGTTGCATTATCCGTGTGAAGGCTTTTTGAGTAAGGGTAGTAATCATCAGGTATTAGCCTCCATTCCAGCAAGCCACCCCTATGGCTCTTCTCTTCATTCCCATCCTCTAGCCTTTTTCATACAGACTTTCAGATACTTGAAAGGTTTTAATGATCCATGGTCAACAACAAACCTTTTCCATTGTAAAGAAATCAGTAGAACTAGGGGTCACGATTTGAAACTCCAGGGAGGAAGGCAAAGGACAGTCTCTTTGTGGTTCTTTGGTCATGCTTCTGCAAACTGTTTAACTGGATTGAACGGGAACAAGGAAAACAGTTTATTTCATAGTGGCAGTACTGCCAGAGGCTGAGAGTTGGATTTTCCATGGTTCCTCCAGCAAGTCTTTGGTCACAGCATGCCTCTTCCCTAGGCGGGAACTTCTCACAGGTTGGAGGACCAAAAGTCCTGCCTCTCCTCTTCTACCTTCCTCTCACCTGCTGCAGGGGTCCCATCCAGCAAGTCCTGCTCTGTGATCCATAGGTTCGGGGGCTGCTGCAGTGACCTCAGGGATGCCAAGTCAAATTCTTCCTCCACCCAGTGCACTCTACACTCCAGCATTACTCAGCTACTGCCTTCACATCTGGGGCTCCAAGGGCAAGGAGGCTCTTCTTTGAACAGCAGGTCACTGCTCTTTCCTCACCTGCCAGCTGTAATATGGACTCTTCTCCTTTAACAGCAGCCCCTTGCTGTGCTCACTCTCTCTCCTCTTCAAGTACACACTTGCACTATGTTCCTTCATAGCAGCTCTTATGAGCCTGGGTGCACTGTCGTAGATACTCACTGGGTGACTGGCAGCCAGCGGCTCCCACTCCTTGGTGTCCTTCACAGCAAGTGCCAGCTTCAACAGTGAAAAAGGCGAACCCTGGCAGTCACGGGCAGCACTGGTGATTCTGAGCACCCCCTTGGACCCCCGCTCCTTGCTCATGGGTCATGGGCAGCAGGGAGAGAGCTGGGAAGCTGTGGGCAGCAGCAGCAGTGGTGGTGGTGGCTCCTTCCCTGCAGACCCATGCTGGCTTTCGACCCCCTGCTTCACCATCTGCTTCCTGCTAGTATTCTGCTTTGTTTCCCAGCCCTCCAGGAAAAGGGCTGAAACAGGCAGCAATGCAGCACTGCTGGCTCCAGTTCCCCCTTCTCATATGCCAGCTCTTCCGGCACTGCTGCAGCAAGGTGCATGCTAGAGGTGACCAGAGGGGATGGCTGCAGATTGATCTCATTGTGGTAGTGGTCGATGGCGTCTGAGCCCCTACATCTCCAGCCTTCAGCCTGTACCCTGCTCTGCTGCAGGCCGCATTGCTTTCTGGAGACACTGGCATGCAAATTCTCTCTTCTCTCCTGGCGAACATCAGCGGAACCACAAGGCCCCTCCATGCGGCGTTTGATGTCATTGATTCCTCCTAGTAAGTTCCTTTGGCTTTTTCGTTTTCAGCCCAACCATCCTGGTCAGGGATGGTGGTCATTTTTGTACTTTTTTTCCCCCCAAAATTCTCCAAAATGTCCACAAACCCCCCAAAAATCGATATTCTGAGCTACAAGCACCCAATTTCACGAGTCTAATGCCTTCAGGCCCCATATTGCTAGGCACCATTTTTAGTGGTTGACATAAAGGAAGATGTCGAACTCAGTATCAGGGCTTGGTCCAGGCAAAGTCTTTCCAAACCCTGGCATGGATTCTCTGAATGGGAGAGGGGGAGGATATGCGTTCAGGGTCCTAGATGTAGTATGAGAGCCATATAAGTTCAAGCTATAAGTCTCTGTAATTCCCTGTGCCAATAAACAGACAGGACGCTTGAGCAGGATGTTTCAAAAGAAAAGTTTATTGTGCAACTTGTTCAATGGAAATCAACTGGCACCAAAGCACATTTCCTTCTTGTTCCATCCATTATCACTTCCATAACTTAAATCCAAGGATGTATCTGTGTTTGTGATCCCTTGATATTTCCCCCAGGGGTCTTCTTTCTTCCTGTGAGTGGAATAGAAGGCTTCACAGGGTAAAAAGGAATGGATCTCTTATCCCTCACTGTTCTCCCCTTCCAAATACCTGTTGCGGCCCCCATCGTGATCAGCTCTTGGGAATGGCGGCATATGAGGAGGGTCACAGACTACGCAAGACCCCATGGTCTCCCAGAGTTCATGCACAGGGTGGAAAAAGCAAGTCTTTTCAAGGTCCTTAGGTCTTTGTTCTCTTTGGGGCTTTTCTACACACCAGGTTGGGAAAGATGTAATAGACGCCAGATGTCCAGATGTGTTTACAATTTTATTGAAGAATGATTATATAAAAGTAGCCCGACTCCGGCCGTGTTTCGCCACGGTGTGGCTGCCTCAGGGGCTGTATATGTGTTCAGTGTTCAAACATGGCCAACTCTTGGTTTCAAAGCTTGACATCTGCAGGAGTATCTTTAGGTGTGTGTAATTACTCGTATGGGTACTAATTCCACTTGTTGTGATGACCTAAAATCTTTATACGATGCTTGACTGTATGTGAATTTTTTTTTTTTAAAGTATCCTATTCCACTGAGTTGAGGCTTGCTCATGCTTACGTATTGTGCTGGTAAAGACTGCTTTCATCGATGATATATTGACATCCTCTCTGTTTATACCGAGACCACCGCACAATGCTCTTCAGCAATAAAGCCTGCGGTTATGAATTTTTTTTAATGAAAATAAGTAAATCAATATATCATCGAAGAAAGCAGTCTTTACCAGTACAATACGTAAGCATGAGCAAGCCTCAATTCAGTGGAATAGGATACTTTAAAAAAAAATTCACATACAGTCAAGCAACGTATAAAGATTTTAATTCATCGCAACAAGTGGAATTAGTAACCATACGAGTAATTACACACACCTAAAGATACTCCTGCAGATAGATGTCAAGCTTTGAAACCAACAGTTGGCCATGTTTGAACACTGAACACGTATACAGCCCCTGAGGCAGCCACACCGTGGTGAAACTTGGTCGGAGTCGGGCTACTTTTATACAATCATTCTTCAATAAAATTGTAAACACATCTGGACATCTGGCGTCTATTACATCTTTCCCAACCTGACGGCTTTTATAGATCGCCTTCCTTTCTGTTTTTTGGGTCTCTTCTACACATCAGGCCAGTCACACATAAGTCACTCTGCACGCCTAGACTACTGTTCAAAATAAAAAGTGTTTGCTGCAAACTGATGGTAGGCAAACAAATCAAAGCCTTGCTAAAGGTAGTGCACCTCACTGTACACAAATCTAAAAATACGAAACCAAAACTCAGTCTCTTCTCATACAGCAGCACACTACCTCCCAAGCAGATCAGCTCTTGGAGCAAGTACCCTTCCATCCTGGGCCCTCCCAGTACCTTTTGGGTGATGAAATCTTCCTATCTGTTTCTTTGTCTGTCTCTGGTCTCTTAGTGGATTCTCTGGTTGCTGGATCCAGTCAGCCAGTGCTCCTGGAGATTTTCATGGGCAAGCTCCTTCTCTCTGGAATCTCCCAAGACAATCCTCTCCACTGCAGTCCATCTCTGGAGAAATCCCTCCTTTCTGGGACTCCTCAGAAGCAGGGGTTTTTCACAAAACACTTCTCTTCTTGTCTCTCTGGAGACAAGAGCTCAGGACTTCACCCTCCTGGGCTCTGAAACTATTCTCTCCTTTCAGGCACCAACTCTTTCAGGCCCTGTCCCTGTGGAGGAAAAGACCCACCAGGCGTCCTCCACAGGAGGAGACACTCGCTCCCTCAGCTCTGTGCTAAGGCTGATTCTTGACTCCTCCGATGTCACATGGGCACAGGAGTTTTGTTAACACAGAGACCCTTCCCAATGGGGAGTGGTACACTGCTCTAACACATCTGCAGTACACTGACCTCACTCAGTGGGGCAGGATCCGGATGGAGACCGCTGCTGGCAGGATGACTTGTTGCAGCCACTGCTGCCACGGTACTAAAGGGTAAACAGCTAGTAAGGGGCAGAGTTTGGGATCCTCTTACACTGTGGTACACAGACTGAATCCAAAATTGTTCTAACCTCTCCTGTCCTTGGCAGAAACTGCAGTGGGAGGCCTCGGGTTTCTCCTCTTTCCTCCAGATGATATTCTCTCTCTCCATCAGTTTCCTCTTAGAAGGCACTGGTACATCCCTCGACACCTATTCTCTTGGGTCCTTACCACTAGATCAAATTTCTTATAGAGATCCAAAGAGGGACTCTACAAATACAACCATGTTATTTCTAATATAAGTTTCTTGACTGAACGTTCAATAATCATTTCCACAGCAAAATGTTGTTTGAACTACCCTATCTCCAAAGTCAACCACTGTTTACAAGGTTGTAAATAAGATGCAATTTCTCATCAGTTCAAAAAGTTAGCCATTCATACAAATCTATGACCTTCCCCAACACTTTTAGCTAGTGAGTTCCTTATAAAGGAGTCCATGCAATAAAATTCACAATACAAAACTTTTACTGTGCACTGCGGTAACATTTGTATTTTACATTAAAACGTGACTTAATGTGCAATGCAAAAAATGCTAGCCCGTTAAAGACTCCTTAAAGCCATTAAAATGTGCCCTCACCACTATGACCGCAGTATGAACGTGGATATTATACTTTTTTTGAGCTAACATCCATGTTAGCTGAGGTTCGAAATCCCCATGCTAAGCGATCCTCTCTCTTTAGGCCGGTCAGCATGCGGCATTTCCTCTTCCTCACAACCAACCTCCTTCCCCACCCCGAGCATTATCAACTCCCTTGCAGAAATTTCTCTCAACCCCCCCCCTTCTAGAAACAATTCTTACCATTTCAGAGGGGATGGGTCCTCATGGAAAGGAAGGATATTAGAGTCACTCCTGCCCACACCACTGCTGCTGCCAAATGATGCCCCAAGGGGCACTTAACTCCTATCACCCCTACTCCTAGAGGAATGCTTTGTGCTAAGCAGTTCAAGAGGAAAGGGCCAATTCGGACCTAAATCAAGGCAGATATTTTGCCTTTAACAGGCCCACAGCAAATAGCAGGTGGAGGGTTGCATGGATTGCCATTTCCCAATGGTTGAGTAACACCCCATTTGCGTGACAAGGGTACCTGTTCCCATGAGCGTGTATATGTCTGTGGATTGATCAGCGCAAGAACTTTAAGTGACTTAATATTGACAAGCTGCTTTTAAGCTTCATGCGGGGAAAATATCCATCAGCTATGACAACCCTTTACTGAGATAAAAAAGATTTATAGCAAGAAAACCCGCAGGGAGCTGACAGTGACTGCAGAATAAATGTTCACTGCTCTTCAATATATCTCCCCCTCCCCTCCTGAGGACAGCCAAGCGGTGATGCTGCAGGAAGTGCGTTGGACCAATGGGAGCCTCAGAACTACCTGGGAAGCAAGGAGGGCTCTGACCAATGGGGAGACGGGAAAAGGAGAGACCCGGGCTTCTGCTGAAAGGAAAGGAGAGAAGCATCAGTGAGCTGGCAATGAAAAGATGTCAGCATCTGGCTTGTTGTGCAGGGGCGGATTGAGGGAAAATAGTGGCCCGGGAGATTTTTCTCCATACTGGCCCATGGGTACCCAATTACATATTCAATATAATTTACATATATAATTTACATATATATGTACTCACCCCTATATTTCGGCATGGTCCTCCTGTATCAACACGGTACTATTTGCCAAAACTCAAAGAATAACAACCCTACCTATGAAAAAGAATACCACAAATATTACACCAGAATCTAAAATATCAATACACCTCCTATCAGGAAAGCAGAACAGGCCAAGCTACTACAGATCCCTACATGCTAAAAGAATGCTTCATCTCAGTCTTTGCATGCAGAACACAAACTCTCACCAAATACAGAATAAAGCCACATAAAGTATAAATAGAAATGCCAGACAAAAACTAAACTGTAAAACGTATCACGCCAGACTCTATACAGTGCAACAATGGAAAAACAAAAATGTCACCATTCTTCATGAAACAATCAATAAAATCAATATATATATAAATCATGAATTATAATTATAAAATCATACTAATAAAATAATTTTAAAACAGCTGATGAATAGAATATCCAATAATTAAAGACTCAAGCAAATTTTGAAAGCTTTACCAAACACCAATAAAATATTTCAAACAGCAGACACATCACATACTACCCAATAATTAAAATGGTAGTCAATCAAGAAAAATGAACTTAAAAAGCCACCTTTACTTACCCTCTCCAGCAGTTCTCCTACTTCTTTCCCTTGCAGGCCACACCAGAAGCAGCAGTAGCTGCTGAAGTTGTCCTCATAGTCCTCTTCCTTAGGGACCACAACCAGTCACTTCTCTCTCTCTCTCACACACACACTAGTCACACCCTCAAGACCAGTTTCTGTCTCTCACATACCAATCATCTCCCCAACCAGTATCTCTCTCTCACACACACAAGCACACACATACCACCAGTCATCTCCCTGATCAGTCTCACACATACACACGTCACCTCTCTGGCCAGTCTCTCTCAATCACACAATGCTCTCGTTCCCTTACTTACACACAGGATTTCAATCACACAATGCTCTCACTCCCCTTACTTACACACAGGATTTCAATCACACACATGCTCTCTCTATTTCACTTACACACAAGCTCTCAATCACACACATGCCCTCTCTCTCGCCCATACGCATTGACTCACACAAGCACCCTCCCTGACTCGCATATACACCACACACACAGAAGCACCATTCCTTTCTCACACACACATACACACACACACACATACACACAAACACACATTCCTTTCACACATACACACACACAAAGAAGCACTCTGCTGATCTAAGGCCCCCAGCTGAACAACTGGTCTCCGGCGGCGGCTAGCAGCACCGGTGTTCACTTCTTTGGCCCCTGCCAGTGCCCATCTTCATTTTTTTGCCCCTGCTGGCCACGATTTTATTTCTTCGGTCCCCGCCGCTTGGTCTCCAGCGGGGGCTGGCTGGGAGGTGCCCATCTTCATTTTTTCGCCCCCGCCGGCCACGATTTTTATTTCTTTGGCCCCCACTGCTTGGTCTCTGGCGGGGGCTGGCTGGGCAGCGCCCATCTTCTTTTCTTCGGCCCCCGCCGGCCACGATTTTTATTTCTTCGGCTCCCGCTGCTTGGTCTCCAGAGGGGGCTGGCTGGGAGGTGCCCATCTTCATTTTTTCGCGGCGCTGGCCCATCTTCTTTTCTTCGGCCCCCGCCGGCCACAATTTTTATTTCTTCGGCTCCCGCTGCTTGGTCTCCAGAGGGGGCTGGCTGGGCGGTGCTCATCTTCATTTTTTCGCGGCGCTGGCCCATCTTCTTTTCTTTGGCCTCCGCCGGCCTCGATTTGTATTTCTTCGGCTCCTGCCGGCTTGGTCTCCGGCAGGGGCTGGCTGGGCGGCGCCTAGGCTAGGCTGAGGAAGAGCCAAGCGGTCAAGAACACGTGACCAGCTAGACCGGCCCACCGGGGGAAGCCCGATCCCCCGATAGGTCAATCCGCTCCTGCTTGTGTGTGTGAATCCCATGCAAAAAAAAACCAAATTTATAGAGGTCTGCTACATCAAGAGGAGCACTGCTGAGCACCAGTGAAAGGGAAAGGATCTCTCAAAAGGGAACAGGGTCATGCTGGGAATAAACTCCTCCCTTACTGTCCTACCCTAGGTCAGGAGATACTGGCTACAGTTTCTGTGGAGGGGTTGTCATTCCTCGGCTGAAGGAGCCAACAGAGATAACTAAGCAACCAACAAAACACTCTAAACCTTAACTCTAATAGTGAGAATCACCCCTGCATGGACCCTCACCTTGCCTGTTATCTGCCTGCCCCTGACCATTGCTTGGATTCTCGTCTCACTTGTTAGCCGCCTGCCTCTGGCCACTGCCTGGACCCTCGCCTGCCTCTGGCCACTGCCTTTGACCCTAGCCTGGCCCTAGATTCTGCTGCTTCGCCTACCCCCCCCCCAGAGACCCTCGCCGAGGTCCTGCCGGCCCCCGCCACCCAAAGGCTCAACCCGAGGGGAACAAGGGCTGGTATAGGTGAAGCCTCGCTTTGCTCTCTGCCACGCCTGCTGGCGAGGAGAACCTGCGGCGCTGCTCCTTGCAGGCAGAGCCAATCTCATCCCAGTCCAAGGGTCCACAGACGACACAACAGTTTGCAGTGGGTCATTATTGCTGTCCTGTGGTACACATAATGGCATTTCTGCAATCAGCAGTCGTGTGCTTGGAACTTGAACCAGAGCAATTACAGGAGCTTGTAAATATTGCCGCTCTAGGCATCGGTGGGGTTAATGCCTCTCACATAAAGGGAAAACTGCGAACGATATTTATTAAGTCGCCCTGAGCACCAAGTAAAATGCAGGATGATGAATCACTGATGGAAATCTGCAGCTGAAACGCCTCCTTTGTCAGTGCAGCCTTGTCTGAGACTCTTAATTTCTGTGAAAGGCAGACTGACATCAAGGCAACGAGATAAAAGAAGGGGCTAGGAGGGCAAAGACGCAGTGTGATTTCTGGGTTTTGGCTTTAGTATATATATTATACAAAACCTATCATTTGCTTGTGTGTTGGCAAATGAGAGACGAGTGATGCAATTACACACAACACAGATGCTGAGAAGCAGAAACGGATCAGCCAATTCATCGACATGAACCAGATTTTGTCCTCGCAAGCGGCCGATTTGGCCCATAGTTTCCTTGTGGCTAGCTGATTTGCCAGATTGTTTAACCTAGAGATAAGCCTGATTTTGCGAGGTTGCCATC
Organism: Rhinatrema bivittatum; assembly: GCF_901001135.1. NCBI lineage: Eukaryota > Metazoa > Chordata > Amphibia > Gymnophiona > Rhinatrematidae > Rhinatrema > Rhinatrema bivittatum. The sequence goes on from NW_021821215.1 coordinate 21,723, forward strand.
TGATGATGCACGCCAAATAAACGGGCTATGTCCGAGGCGTTATGAAAGATCTGTGCAGCCTCCTCCCAGCCCCTCCCCTCCCCCACTGACTGAATGGCAACCACAATTGCTTCCAAGCACAATCTGCGCCCCGAGCAGAGATAAATCATCCCACAGCGGAACAGGCAAACTGAAATTTTCACCAAAAAAAAAAGAGTTCTGCATGCAAAAGAGGGAAATTCAAAATTAATGTTTGCATTCTAAAACAGTTTACAAGGGTCTTTTGTTTTAAGAAAGCTGAACTGTGGGAACATGATAACACAGTCCAGGGAGTGCATTCTGGGCAATGACGCCAATGGGCTTAGCCACACACTGTACAAGGCATTTATGACATGCATAGGATTTCTTTAGTTCACGCCTCGTCATATGTTTTGGCTTAAGATTGATAATACAGTGCAGGGTCCTTGAGAGCCACAAACTGGTCGGGTTTTCAGACTAGCTCAAAAGAACATACATGAGATAAGATTTGCAGATCTTGCATGACGGTGCATGCAGAGCTACCTCATGCATGATCATTAGTGCTAGCCTGAAAACCTGGTCGGTTTGTGGTCCTTGAGTTCTGGAGGTTCCTCACTCCTCATGTAGTTGCTTAAAACCCAGGACTGTCTGTCTGGATATTCCAGTTTCCATCCACCACCCCAGTACTGTACCCATGTGAATAACCTTGTACATGGCACTTTAAACAGATATTATTATTCTTATATTTACAATTAGTGGTTCTAAGAGACACTGACAGACTTCCAGTGTGGTTCCCTCAGCTGTTTCTTACTAATAACTGTGATTCTCCTACCTGGGGCTGTGAATGCAATCTCCACTGCATCTTCAGTCCTGATCAGCCACAGGAGCAGGCACTGGGCTTGAGTACCTTCCACAGGGTAGTGCACAGCATCACCCCTCAGCCACTGGGCTGTCCCTACAGTCCAACACATTAAGGGAAACCACAGTGGTGTACAATAAACTAATCTTGGACTTCTGAAACTGTCTTTGTTGCCACTGGGGTTGTTGATGCAGAATTAATGTGGCATTCATTACAAAGCATGTTTATTGATCTCCTCCTTACCCAGTCCATTTAAGGTGCCCACGCTTTCGATCATCCAGTGGCTGATAGTGTGATTCGCTAGCGAGTCGAACATGCTGCTCAGAGCACTCGCGCCGGCAGCTGTGCCAATCAGGTACTCCAGGATCAGGTTCCAGCCAATGAAAAACGCCACAAACTCGCCAACAGTGACATAACTGTACGTGTAGGCCGACCCAGTCGTTTTTGGCACTCGCACCCCAAACTCAGCATAGCAAACACCTGCGTGGACCAAAAACAGTCGTGAATTGGCACCGAGTCACTGGAACCTCACACAAGCTAAGGGTACAGTTCTTAGCAATCATATTAATTTGCCAGCTTTAGGGGAGGGTAAATTAAGGTGATCAGACAGCTCCATGCTATAAGGGGCAGCTTGAGCCGGTCCTGGTTTTACAGCAGTATCTATGGATTTATATTTCTGACTTTTGCCAAGAAAAGCATTATCACAAACCTATAGATGCAAGGAGATAAAAGCAGGACTGGCTCAGTCTATACCACAGGAAGTCAATATCTGAGACTGGAGAGGGAGAGGCCTGTAGTGGAGTCTCAGCCCAGGTAGCACTGTAAAGTCGCCACTGCAGGGAAACAGGTGGAAGGAAAGACAACAAATAAAAAGATGGGAACTCCAGAATTGAAAAACACAGATAGAATGAAAGTGCTGATGAAATACTTATCCCAAGGACCAGTGATGCATGTGATCAGTTGCATTTGCTAATTTTATCTTCTAAAAAAAATGATTCGTTGGCAATTTCACACTGCTTCTGCTTTTGGTTAATTCTGAAATTTCTTAATAAATACTAGATATTCCAATTAAAGCATTAGTTTCATGGGTAGATATATATATATTTGCAAGAATTTAGGTCAATAGATGATTGCAAAGCGGCAAGTGCATTACAAAGGGCAAGCATGAGAGCAAAATCTCAATCAGGGAACAGGTGGTTTAAAAGCTGAAATTAGTAAAGCAATGTGGTTTCGAGAAAATTACATTATGTAGCATTATTGCCACCTCACCTAGGCCAACCCGAAAAGGCTGATCTAAGCCTGCATGCAGGGAGCTGGAATTCTGATTTATTTAGGAAAAGTGAGACTACACTACAAACCAGGGGAATGCACTGCAAGTAATGGGGCCCACACCAGGATTGGATAAACCAGTTCAAGTAGATCTGGGTAAAGTGGCAATCCCAAGCACTGAGTACACTGCATACATTTTATTCCAGTGGAATTCGCTCCCAGCCCTCGAGGGCTGCCCATAGGTCATGTTTTCAGGATATCCCGAATGAAGGTACATGAAATAGATTTGCACTTCTTACCTGCCTCTACCTCCTCCTCTGCCAGCTTCGATCTGAAGTCAACATGCATGAGCTAGTGGGTATAAGGTGATGGGACTCTGCATGGTTTCGATTTCAGACTGAAGTCAGCAGAGAAGTCACTAAAAAGCACAACTGTCTTCCAACTGGCAGAGAGAGGGGAGAAGATCACACCCAAGCAAGAAAGCCAATTCGCATACTTGGGAACCCTCAGGATTTCACTTGAAGACCTTAGAAACTGGTATCAATTGCTGGGTTTTCAGGGGAAACACTAGAAAACTAAAAAGTCATGGGATAGGAGACGATGTCCTTTCGTGGATTACAAACTGGTTAAAAGACAGGAAACAGGATTTAATCCTACTCACGAGAGTAGGATTAAATGGTCAATTTTCTCAGCGGAACAGGGTAAACAGTGGAGTGCCTCAGGGATCTGTTCTTGGACCGGTGCTTTTCAATATATATATAAATGATCTGGAAAGGAATACGACAAGTGAGGTTATCAAATTTGCGGATGATACAAAATTATTCAGAGTAGTTAAATCACAAGCAGATTGTGATACATTACAGGAGGACCTTGCAAGACTGGTAGATTGGGCATCCAAAAGGCAGATGAAATGATGGCAACCAAAATGATAAAGGGGATGGAACAGTTCCCCTATGAGGAAAGGCTGAAGAGGTTAGGGCTGTTCAGCTTGGAGAAGAGACGGCTGAGGGGGGATATGATAGAGGTCTTTAAGATCATGAGAGGTCTTGAACGAGTAGATGTGAATCGGTTATTTTCACTTTCGAATAATAGAAGGACTAGGGGGCATTCCATGAAGTTAGCAAGTAGCACATTTAAGACTAATCCGAGAAAATTCTTTTCCACTCAACGCACAATAAAGCTCTGGAATTTGTTGCCAGAGGATGTAGTTAGTGCAGTTAGTGTAGCTGGGTTCAAAAAAGGTTTGGTTAAGTTCTTGGAGGAGAAGTCCATTAACGGCTATTAATCAAGTTTACTTAGGGAATAGCCATTGCTATTAATTGCATCAGTAGCATGGGATCTTCTTAGTGTTTGGGTAATTGCCAGGTTCTTGTGGCCTGGTTTGGCCTCTGTTGGAAACAGGATGCTGGGCTTGATGGACCTTGGTCTGACCCAGCATGGCAATTTCTTATGTTCTTATTCCAGCCTCATACTCTGGCCTCTAAATTACCTGAACATTGCTACTAGTACTGCCACTAACTACAGAGTTAATTCTTATAGCAGTACTGAGGCAGAAAAAGAAAAGCGAGAAAGAAACTTGGCGGCAAGTAGAGTAATTCATTTATTTTAAGGCGCCTGGCAGGGTTTCCTGGAACCTATACACATGAGCATCTGTGGCACCTGCTCATTAAAGGTGGTGAACGTTAGGGCTGGTGATTCACTCCTCAACTCGTCCGGCATGACAGCTGCTGAAGCACGACTGCTATTAGTTTCCTTGCCGGACCAGGGCCAGGAACGTTTACTTCTGTTCCGTTAGCCGTTGCGAAGCTGTTGTGGCGTTCCTGAGACCTCCTCGGCCAGGCTGACAAGGCTTTTTCTGGGACTTCCTTTAGGGCTTCCATGCTGCATGCCAACTGGGAATGCACCCGAGTGCTTATCATGTTTTTTTTAAATTTTATTTTAATTATGCTTTACCTCAAGAAGCACCCACCCCGCCTCATTAAGTTTTCACTTGGTTACGCTCTCAGAATGCAAGAAATGAGGAAAGTGCCGGGGGATTTAACATCATTCTGCCTTCTTTTATAGGCAGATTGCTAAAGGACTGCTCTGGTGGCTTGCCAGAGACCTTAACACGTTGTGTTCGGGCAGAAGGACTGTGTCAGAGTTTGTTACATGGGCGCGCCTCACGGTGCACTCATGCGGGCTTCAGGCTGCTGGTAATGGTTTAATATTGTCGGCGTTTGTTCTGTCAAGTCGCCTACGTGCACTGTGGTTCGTACCGCTACCTCTTGACTGTGTGAGTCCGTGTACCTCCCTCGCAAGGCTGCCTTTTCGGGGGGGGTGTGCGACCCGTGTGTTTTATATCTGTCATTGTTTTTAAATTATGGCCGAGTTTTAGTTCTTTTTTTTTTCCCCCTTCCCTGTTATGTATCACGTATGTCATGGGTCTCTTGTTATTCTATTTTGTGATGCTTCAATGTGCACTGCCTGGGGCCTTGGTACAGGCGGCACATAAGCGCTTTAAATAAATAAATAAGTGGAAGAAATAAATACATGTGGTTGCTCAGGGCATCGGACACCGGGGACACCAACACTCCCCTTCTGGTGGAGCCACAGGGTCCCGATAGGGCCCCTGGGGGCTGATGAACACCCTATTGCCGCATACCCCCTTTCTTTTGTGGGCCAGACAGCGGCCATTGCAGCTGCCCCCCCATCTCTCCCCCCTCAACCCATAGGGGCTGAAAACAGCTGTGGGCCGCAAGCTCCTTCCCCCCTGCAGGGGCCAAGGAACAGCTGCTGTCGAGGCTGCTGCTCGCCGTACCATCGTGGTCCCACCCGCAGGAGAGCAGCCCTGGCGTCAGCGACTTCTAAACGCTTTCTTCCACTGCGGCTTTCAGTTCAAAGATCATCTCTTTCGACTGCTCGGGGGACAAAGAAGCGCTGGCAGAAGGAGCTGTTTAGAAGTGCCAGGCTCCGATGCTGCTCTCCTGCCTTTGAGCAAACCAGATTGGAGGAGGGAGAAGGAAAGATAAGCTTAGGCTGGGGAGAAGAGGGGGGGGGGGATCTACTGTGGCTGATGAGGTAGGTGGGAAAGATGAGTTACTAGGGCCTTGAGGAGGAGGGGGGAGAAGAGAAAAATAGAAGGGTGGAGGGGTGAGTGGAAAAGAGTAGATGGAAGTGGGGAAGAGGAGTTGCTGGGATGCAGAAGAAGAGAGATGGGGGTTGAAAGAAGTTGCTGGGAGGAAGAGAGAAAGGGGGGATGCTGGGTCTGAAAAGAAAGAGAGGGGGCTGAGAGAGAGGGCTCTGCTGGGGAAAGATAGGGGCTGCTGAGATAGAGAGAAAGGGGGTGGGTGGGAAAGAGGAGTTGCTGGGGATGGGGAGCTGGAAAAAGTTGGGACTGCTGATGAGTGGTTTGGAAAAGAGAAGGCTGCTGAGGGAAGAGAGAAAAAGGGGCTGTTGGAGATGGAGGAAGAAACGGGAAGGGTAGCTTTGCAGGAGAGAGGACCAGCTGGGGGAGGGGGATAAAGAGAGGGGAGTGCTGGGGTTCGGGATGGAGAGGGGGCTACTGTACCAAAGCCGTCTCTGTTAGGTGTGTAATGAAAGTTCACCCAAGGAATCTAATACCCATTTCACCAGCCCTGGAAAGAGTTGTAGGGGAGCAAGTGAGAAGAAACAGAAAATGGAAAGAAGACCCTGGAAAAGGAGTGAGGAGAAAATGAACAAGAGGAAAGCAGGAAAAAAGCAGGAAAAAGAGACCAGGACCAACGTGATTAGAAAAATAAAATAGCCAGGCAACAAAGGTAAATAGCATTTTATTTCCAGTTTAGTGATTGGATAGGTCAGCTTTGGGGAATCTGCGTCTCTGATATCTTAGTATTTTGCACACTAAAGGAGGAAGTATATGTGGCAACCCTTCAGGAATCACCAGTATGTGGCCCTAGTTCTGAAACCCCTTTTTGATGTAGGATAAGGAGATAGGGGGTAAAGGGAGGGTAAGTCAATCTTGGCACAGATCTCCATAAAGGTTGCTGGCATGGCTAGCCCCTGCTAGTATAAAAAAAAGCTTGCATCATAGCTAGGAGTGCATTTTTGGTTAACAGTTATAGGTGAAGGAGCTATTTTTCCTGAGCTGAGTTTCTTTCCTTATTCTGTGCACCAGGCCTTCAGGCTTGGAACCATACACTGGGTAGGAAGGGGGCAGGTACCTTTCCGGTGTGAGTCCTAGTGATTGCTTAAGGGATTTTGGACTTATCTTTTGAGAATGTTTCCTCCGAGAGCCTTGGTACCTCTGGCTCAGAGAAATGTTGGGGAATCCCTGGCTAGGTTAGGTAGGAAAGATTCTGCTGCCCTTCATCTCACACAGAGTGGATGGATCAGGGGGTGATTTTGTGTAGGCCTTGTGTTGCTGCCTCTCTTCCTGCCCTGAAGTGGGGAAAACCAAGAGAGATGCTTTGCTCTCTGCTGCCTGGACCTTTTGTAAGAATGGACCTATGTGTCATCTGAAGAAGAAAACTGAGTAAGATCTTTTATTACACTTGGAGGCCTTCATCCAGAGTCTTTATCCTGGGGAGTTTGTGCAGAGACTGAAGCCGTGTATTTTTGTCCATCAGTAGTTTTGGAAGGGGAGTTTTTATCCCCTTCCAATTAGGATAACTCTGTCCACCCAGGAAGCCTTGCTTTTTTCAAGCCCTGGTGGATGAGAGTTTTCCTTAGCCCAACTACTGCACGGATAGCAAATTAGAGAACTGTTATTTCAAGCTATTTATGACAAGATCTAATATGTAAAGTGCCAGTATTGCCGTTTAAGAAGTTCTACAGTAAAGATTTAATTTGGACCCTCATCTTGAGCCTCCAGAGTATTTTGTTGGCACTCACATCCTTTACTAGTGAAAGTGAACCGATCCCTCCCCAGAACAATGTTTCTGACTGTTGGGCCTTGGAGGTTTATTCCTCCCCCTGTCCTGAATGGAAAGAACCATACCTCAGGGCCTGGTGAGACTGTGAGGGTAAAGAGGCAGTTTGCTTTGCTTTGACTAAGGTGACACCAGAATTTACCTCTTTTTCATAGGGTGAGTTATAAGGGGAAATCTACGGCACTGCGCTCATTGGTGCTGGAGTTAGATGCAGTTAGATGTTTACAGAACTCAACGTGTGGGATTTATATTGGCTGGGGGTTCTGGCCCCTTCTGTACAGACCCCGACTTCGCTGGTATTGTCTGATCTTCCAGGGGGTAGGAGTCGGGGCGTGATGGCACCAACAGTGCTTAGGGGTGGTAAAAGCCTAAACTTATCACTGGGGGATCAAGATGAGGTAGGGGCCGTGCTGGGTTGGGGAAGGGAGGAGAGATCCCTGAAGAGGCTGCAGGTGTTGGTGGTGCAAGTGAAGCCAATGCGTTTCCCAGGGGAGGGAGGCTGCCAGTTTTAGTTTATGCACAGGGCACCAGTTATAGCCTAAAGTCGGCCCTGCTCATACAACGGGTAAGGGCAAGAATCGTAAAGCAAAATGGAGTGGTTTTGACTTAGCCTGCTGTATGAGGTACCCCCTGCACAAAATGTTTAACATAGAGTGTAAAAAAAAAAAAGAAGAAGCTTTCTAAGGTTAAGAAAACAGGAACTTCCTCCCTATTCTGCAGAAAACTGAATAATCCTTATTAACTAGTCATTGCTGCAAGAACGTTTTCTTAAAGAGGTCAGTGTGTGAGTCCTCTTAGAGATGCAGAGGACAAGGACCAATACATGTCTGGGATTTGAAAGCAGTACTTTTGGACTAACTCAATACATCTGAGACTAGTTTTCCAGAGCTGTGCTCCCTTCATCAGGTCTCTGGATGGACCTAACCTGATGGGAAAATATAGCAGAAAACATAGTAAATGATAGCAGATGAAGACCAAGAGGCCCATCTACTCTTCCCAGCAGAGATTTTATGTACATTTATCCAAAGAAGATCAAACTCCCACATGGAAACCAACCCCTGCTCTGTGCAGGTTTCCTCATGTCATCCAGGAAGTACAATGAAGGAGAAAGAGAGAGAGAGAGAGAGAGAGAGAGAGAGAGAGAGAGAGAGAGCACAGCTCTCGGGTCCCAAATGTATTGAGTTAGTCCATTAAACTGAGATTTGAAAAGACAGAGGCAGCTGATTGATATTTATCTCCATCAATAGCTTACATGACATTGAGGTTTCTAGACACTTCTTGAAAGATTTTTCTGCTTCTAATAGCCTCGTTTTTTAATATTAATTAGTATTGTTTTTATTTTACTTTTGCATTTATATGGTACTACACTAGGGAATTTATATAACAAATTACATACAGGGACAAGTCCCTGGCCCAGAGAGCTTGCAACCTAAGGGGGTACCTATGGCAAAAAGTATAAATTTTGCTGGTTTGCCTGTCATCCTTGTTGTTTATTGGTCCAAAGGGGGGTACAAAATCTTAGATGTCTTTTTTTTGCTCTAATTTGGTTACCCAATGATAAAAGGAGATGTTTGTTATTTTGCTAATTAACCCCCCAGTGACTCATGATATCTCTTGACACCTCTTTCCTCACCCCAGTGATGTCATGGATTATTGACCACTCTGCCAAACTACTGCCAACCTTCTGATTTTCTGGCAGGTACATGACCACCGAGCTATGTCCCTTCTGCAGCAAGGAGGAATCTCCCTAAGGATCTTAGTGCAGTTCTGCTATACAGGGACTCTGCCACTGAGTGAATGGTGCTGCTCATCCTACAGGACCAGCAGGAGAACTCGGTACGCAAACTGATTCTGCTCATTCAGAAGTGAAATAAGTAACTAGATGGATTCATTCTTTTCCTGCCCATCTCCTCTTAGGATCAAGCACTCACCCGACAGAATGGAAGCGACGGCCGCGATGATGAACGAAACGATGACGCCCGGCCCTGCCATCTCCTTGGCGACCAGGCCAGATACGACATACATTCCAGTGCCCACACAACTCCCGACACCGAGCGAAACCAGATCCACTGTGGTAAGGACCCGGGCCAGTTTAGTTCCATGAGAGCTGGTCATTCCTGTCCCCTCCAGCATTGACTCGACCGGTTTGGTGCGCAAAATCCTGGAGTGGAAGGCGTGCCATGTGGCGCCCCACTGGATCCGTCTGGGGTCCATGTAGGAAAAGAAGCCACTCATTGCGGGGGGGGGGGGGGGGGGGGGGGGGGGTTTGACCAAAGGCAAATATTTTTCGGAAATCTTCAGTGAGCTCAACGCAGTCCTCGGGTGGAGCCTGTTGATATCAGCTTCAGCTGGAAAGGCTTCCGGTTCTTTCACACAAGAGCCATGTCAGCCGTAAGCCGCATCCTTGCACACCGGGATAGGATGCAGAATTTAAGATGATCTTTGGGAGTCTGTAAAAAAGAAATCAAAATGATGTCGTAAGTGGCCCAGAAATATATAAAAGTCATCAATTATAAACAAACGCAAGTGATACACTAAACATCAGGGATTTTCCACGTGGTTTATTAGTTACAAAAAGGATTTTTTATTCTACATGAGTGGAAACGTGCAGGATACAAAATAGAAGGTAATACTGGTTTGCTTGAACAATTTGGGCCATATGTGCCTTGCAAAGCCTTCTACTAATAGCCAGAGCAGAAAACAATGTAGACATGAAAGAAGAACAGGAATCAGAGGCAATCAGAGCAGGAAAAAAAAATGTAAACCAGAATGATGTAGTCAAAGAAGAGACATGTACATGGGAATAAAAGAAAGGCAAGAAAGAGCTGGTGAGCCAAGCTAGGAGAAAGGAAGTGATCTGGTACAATGTAAGAGTGGAAAAATTGGAATTCCAATCCGGAAAAATATTGTAAACGGGGAGAAGGGGCTGGTCCTAGCCTTCCCTGCTCTCTCTCATTTGACATCTGCTGGTGCCATGGGCTGGCAGGATAGATGGGAAAATTAACTTAATTGGATTCTTAATATGGTGAAGGCAATCACATTTATAATGTAATGCAATATGTCCACATGGAAACTGAATGTGAGTCGCACGGTGAAGCACAGAAGGTGGAAGGGGTCATATTCAGGCTCCCTTCCATTATTATTTAAGAAATGTGTAGAAAACTGACATTTTATATACAATAACAATCTACCAGTTTATCCAAACACTTCCTGGGGGTGCTATGAAACTGAATGGAATTCCCCAAGGGGCTACCACTGCACCAGATCCGTGGAGTTGCTGTAGAACAAGAAAATGTCTCCTACGGACAATGTCACCGAAATGCTGTTTGTTCGCATGCGAACCAATGCTAAAGACTGTTCTAATCCTAATTCTACTTTAAATTCAGTTTTAGTCACATGTGGTTAAATAAAAAGAAAAAGGTTCACAGAGAAGACAGTTCTATTTCTTTCTTTGTTCTACGTTTCATTGCCCGTTCAGAAAGGACTCAGGGTGGTATTCTACAGCAGTGGTCCCCAATCCTGTCCTGAGGGCCCACCAGCCAGTCGGGTTTTCAGGATCTCCACAATGAATATGCATGAGAGAAGATTTGCATGCACTGCCTCCATAACATGCACATTTTCTCTCATGCATATTCACTGTGGATATCCTGAAAATCCGACTGGCTGGGGGGGCCCCCAGGACAGGGTTGGGGACCACTGTTCTATAGGGTCTCTCATATTTTTTTGTATCATCCTAGGTAGTGAGACCTTTTGTTTCGGCCTGGCACTTTCGCCCTGCTCCTTTGGGCTTCCAAATTGTAACCAGCCTCTGTTGAGCTATATCCGGAGCTTTCATTTCAATTTAATTCCTATTTTTATGACCTGGTCATTGCAGCGATAGCCCCTTTGTGGACTGTGACTCCCTCTGGAATCCGGTGTGTTTGCACCCTGAGTCTGGCCAACGAGTGCCACCAGTGCACGATGGCTGGGACTCCCCCCCCCCCCCCCCCGCCCCCAAACCAAGGGCTGTGGGCACTGACTCTGCAGCATTCCCCAGCCCAGGGCAGCCCTGTGAACAAAAAACCTGAACACAAGTCCTGCGCCTGTCGGGGCACGGCTCTTGCCACTAAGTCACTAGACCATCTCTATCTGTCTCATTAGCTATCTCTTTCTTTCTATATTGATGGCCTATTTATCATTTATCTACCTCTACTGTAGCTCACTGCTAAGTAAGCTATCAATAACAACTGGCAGTAAGCTATTATTTTTCAAATATTTTGTTCAAAGAATGGAGGGAAAAAACAAAATAACCCTTTAGAAAATAGCACCCCAACTGCACATTCTGTGGGTTTGATTCACCCAAAATATGAGAAACAGCTGGCATAAGAAGCATCAGATAAGAACATAAGAGCATAAGAAATTGCCGTGCTGGGACAGACCAAGGGTCCATCAAGCCCAGCATCCTGTTTCCAACAGTGGCCAATCCAGGCCATAAGAACCTGGCAAGTACCCAAAAACTAAGTCTATTCCATGTAACCATTGCTAATGGCAGTGGCTATTCCCTAAGTAAACTTGATTAATAGCCATTAATGGACTTCTCCAAGAACTTATCCAAACCTTTTTTGAACCCAGCTACACTAACTGCACTAACCACATCCTCTGGCAACAAATTCCAGAGCTTTATTGTGCGTTGAGTGAAAAAGAATTTTCTCCGATTAATTTTACATGTGCTACTTGCTAACTTCATGGAATGCCCCCTAGTCCTTCTATTATTTGAAAGTGTAAATAACCGAGTCACATCTACTCGTTCAAGACCTCTCATGATTTTAAACACCTCTATCATATCCCCCTTCCGCCGTCTCTTCGCCAAGCTGAACAGCCCTAAGCTGTTCAGCCTTTCCTCATAGGGGAGCTGTTCCATCCCCTTTATCATTTTGGTTGTCCTTCTCTGTACCTTCTCCATCGCAACTATATCTTTTTTGAGATGCGGCGACCAGAATTGTACACAGTACTCAAGGTGCAGTCTCACCATGGAGCGATACAGAGGCATTATGACATTTTCCGTTCTATTTACCATTCCCTTCCTAATAATTCCTAACATTGTTTGCTTTTTTGACTGCTGCAGCACACTGAGCCGACGATTTTAAAGTATTATCCACTATGATGCCTAGATCTTTTTCCTGGGTGGTAGTTCCTAATATGGAACCTAACATCGTGTAACTACAGCAAGGGTTATTTTTCCCTATATGCAACACCTTGCACTTGTCCACATTAAATTTCATCTGCCATTTGAATGCCCAATCTTCCAGTCTTGCAAGGTCCTCCTGTAATGTATCACAGTCTGCATGTGATTTTACTACTCTGAATAATTTAGTAGGGAAAAGTTTGTAAAAAAAAAAAAAAGATAATTACTTATCACAGCTTGAAAAACAATAATAATTTGGTGCACGCCATCATACACTCTTCATTTTCACCCTCCGTTCTGCACACAACCATTTATTCCTCCAGATACATCTGCATCTTTCACTCGCCTCCAGCAACTCGGTATCCTTCCCCCACTCAGTCCCAGATTTTGCTGATGGCAAGAGTGTGATTGCGCATATGCAAAGAAAGATCATGAGGCTCATCTATATTATAATGAACTTCAGAAATGTTTTATGCAAATCAGAGTGGGAGCTGGGGTTTTATTTGGATTGTCTCTGAGCCACAGGTTTTGTTTTTTAACATGGAACTGTGATTCTTTTTTTTTTTTGCATCAAACTCTTTGTGGCCATTCATTTTTCAAAGTCCCGAAGCTGAGTGAGCTGAGCCTTGGGTATATTGCTAGATAACTGGACATAGCTACTATTCCCATCTGACTACAGTAATGTTAACTATGCAACAATTCATTTATCATGCATATAGTAAGGAAAGTATTAATATCAATATCCATTTGGACTATTTCAAATTAAAACCCTCCATGTTGTGGTCTATTTCTAATTTTTACTAAATAAATTTAAAAGAACTGTCACCAAAACAGAAATGTATACATGTGTGTCCGGGGGGGGGGGGGGGGGGGGGGGGGGGAGATAGGGAAGGGGAGAGGACAGGGGGTTGATTCTATATTTGAATGGCTACCTAAGGCATGGTGGTGCAGTATATGGGGAACTCTTGCACAGTATGTAAAAAGCAGGCTTCCCTTGGGTAAAGTACAAACCTGCAAGACAAACAGCTTTGATGTGTTTGGAAATTAAAAAAAAAAACAAAAACGAACAAGGTTTAAGACAATGATCACGTGGTCCTTTGATTCACCATCTGCCCTAAGCTCCCCTGTCATTCAGCATATCCTCTGACGTCAGGTCCTATTCATTAGTGATGTTCTAGAAGACAATGGATTGGTGTTCTCTATTATCAGAGCTTGTTTAGGTCAACAGTGAAGCAAAGGAACTGGAAAATGCTCTGAACAACTCCCCCGAGGTTGCTTGCACACAGCTGTAAATATTAAATTGTAGAAGGAGACTTTCCTGATGACCAGAAGAATAGTTTCAAGGGTGCATATTTTTAAGTGAATTTAGTGTTCCTGAAAGATGCCAGATTAACACTTCTGGAAATAAAAGTTCTCCATTTATCCACGGAACAGGTAGAGCAAGGGTAGCACCAGTGTCCCAGCAACTCGGCTGTGGAGAGACCGCAGAGTTACCCTCAAACTCTTGGTCTCCATACCTGGGAAATCTTTGGCATTTAATTATAATTTTACAAAGATTCATATATAGAGGACTGGGTAATGAATACTACCTTTTACATGTCCAAGGGCTGGGGCAAGAATTGTTTAGATTTCTTATACCTTGTAATGCCTCCCAGCTCCCAGAACAAAGTGCAGTGATTAAGGCTCTTTTGAAAGCTTGGCGATGGGTCTACCCACAAATGAAATTGAATTATAGGGTTTCTCGTTTTCTCCCTATTGCAGGAAATCTGAATTTCCAACCCGGAATTCGGTCGGCTGTTTTTACAAGATGGGCCTCATTGGGTCTCCAAACTGTGTGGCATCTTTTTGAGGATGAGGTCCAGATTTTTGGGAGTTGCAAGATACTTTTAATCTGGAACACAAGCATTTCTTTGCTTATTTGCAAGTGAGGCATTACGCGTGCTCCCTAAATAAGCAAAAGCTTGAGCATGAGAAATAGACAATTTCTTTTATAGATCTTCTCAATCAGGAAGATTCCTCTTGCCACACCATTTCAGGGTTTTATAAGTTTTTGAAAACCCCCCACTCATAAGTCAATGGAATATCTATCCCAAAGGAATCACTGCCAGGATGAATTGATCATTGATCTTACAGGGCAGAATTATGTCAATTGTTTTAAATGACTTAAACAACTCACTGGCAACATGGATTGGAGAGAAATCCAACACAAACTTTTACTATGGTTTAATATTCCACAGAAGCAAGTTAAGATATGCACTTGACCACGTCAGACCTGTGTACAAAGTGCAGAGGAGCTACAGAAACTCTTGGACACCAATTTTGGACATGTCCGATGATACAAGGTTCTTGGTGAAAAGTTTTGGACTTAGTTTTCTCAATTACTGGTACCTTTAGATGCAGAAGTAATATTATTTGATAACTTACAAGGGGTGCCTTTTCACAGTGGATTTGTGCATCTACGATATAGAAAGTAAAAAAAAAAGCAATTTTGCCGAAATGACTTGTGCCTGAGTCACCTGCAATTTCACAGCTAAGAAATGCCATTTTTCATTATTGTGTTATGGAAACGTATGTGGTTAAATATGATTTGTCAAAAACCAAGTTTACCTTTCTGCGGATTTGGAATATGTATGTGCAATCGTTGCCACATTAAAGTCCACAGTATGACTGTAAGTGACCTACAGTGGAGTAAAGGGATTGCATTGTACAGTCAGTACAGCCTGAGTTACATTGAAGGATGGTAACAGGCTAACAGCTTGGGAAATATGGATGAGGAAGTGTATGGGAGGGGGGGAAGGGATACTTTAAACGTTGTTGGACTTTACTTATACTTTGTTATGTTCTTTCTCGGCAGTGGATAAGAACTCACCATTGCCGAGATTGTGTGCTTAATGTGACAAAAATGAAATAAAGAAGATGTAAACATAAAAAAGGATTCATTACTCACATCATCTGAAATTCTAAGTGAGTTCCAAAGAACATATAAAACACAGAATATATGACTAAACATTAACAAACCAAACAGCTGAAGAAAACCCACCTCTGACACCCGTTACTGATTATTCAGGTGGGCCTAGGAAACAGTAAATGCCTCAGCTTCTGCTTAATGGCACCAACAGCACCAATTATTGATAAACTGGATAGAACGCCAGTCACGAATGACAGGATTTCAGGCAGGACAGCAGCCTCTCTCTCCTCTCTCTCTCTCTCCCACCAGCATCTGTCTTCTCTCTCCCTTCACTGCCTCCTCCCTTCTCTTTCTTCCCCTCTATAGCCTTTCTTCCTCCTCATTATCCGTTTTCCCTCCCCCCAGCAGCCTCTCTTTTTTCCTCTCTCTCTCTTTTCCACCAGCCTCTCTTCCCTCTCATTCTTCCTTCTAGCCTCTCTCTCCCATCTCTTGCCTATCCTCCCTTTCCCACCTCTTCTCTCCATCTTACACCAGCCTTTCTCCTCTCTCTTCTCCACCAGTCTCTCTTCCTCTCTGGCCTCTCTTCTTTCTCTATTTGCCCCACCAGCCTCTCTCCTCTCTCTCTTTCCCATCTCTCTACTTCCCGAGCCTCTCTTCTTTTTCTTCCCTTGAGCTTTTCTCCCCCCCTCAATTTTCTCTCCCACACCAGCCTCTCTCCTTTAGTCTTTCTCCCTTCTCAATCTCTCTCCCACTAGCCCATCCCCCTTTCTCTCATTCCCCAACCTCTCTCCCTTCTCTCTTTCCCTCCACCACGTTCTATCCTTTCTGTCTCCTTACATAAACCTCTCTTTGCTCAGCCTCTCTCTCTCTCTCCCAGCTTCACTCCATCCTCTCTATGTGGTGTATGAAACTTCATAAAGATCTCAGTTCATTAAGGACACCATAAAAATGTCCTAAAATACAAGGGAAATATCATTTCTGCTGCAAAAGTAATGTTTTTGCTGATAACAGTCACTGAGCATAGATTTGTCTTTAGACTGGGGACAAATTATCTTGCACTTTAGATTGGGGACAAATTAGCGGTGGCTACAGCTTTATTTTAACAGTTGGGCATTCTGATTTTACAATAAAGACAAACATTAGCTTCTTAAATATTTTTTCTTATTGTTACATTTACTTCGTACATTTGTTCTTTTATTCTGCATAGCAGTACCGGGCATTCCCCACTCAGAGACAATAACTGTTCTCTGACTCAGTCACTTTTCTGAGCAAATTATGAAATAATAGCAAAAGTGATTTTTAAACTGACAATGTATTTATCTCTTTTGTAGTTTGCTCTGATGTTTTTGCAAAATAATCAGCTCACATGGACATTTCTCTCCTCATCTTTCAGTCTGAAGCGGGCACCTTGTATGATCCTATGCCCAGTGCTATAGACAGAATCTGTAAGGTGAATTTTAAAAGCCAGGCACATGCCAAATTGGGAGATGGGCACACATGTAACACATGCGCGTGTCCATCCAATATTATTGTTACAAAATTCTGTCACTTGCACATCCCACAACTGACTTACGCCGCTGTGCATGCACAAGCTTACAATTAGAAGCACACATCCACGCACCAGGGCTATTTTATAATAGGCGCATAGGATATAAAATTGCTGCGTATCTGGCTCTGCGCCCATATACACATGTATATGTGCACCCATGCACCTGTTTAAAAGTTACTGTCTACCTGTGTTCCTAATGTACTCTCACCAGCAACTAGGGCTGAGGGGAAACAGCAACTTCAGTGTCTGAAACCTAGCGATTTGCAGCTAAATGCCTGCTGGCAACATGAAAAGCGAAGGGGGAGTTTAAAATCTGTGATAGGTAAAAAAAAAAAAAAAAATCACAATATTAAAATGGACAGAGTGAAAACTACACTCAGCTCAGTGAGGATTCTGTGCCTACAGAGAGTTTAAGTCATCCAATGACTCAGCATCTGACACAGCGGAACATCTGTCTCCAAAGATGAAGTCTCAAGATGGTTAGGAGGGAAAAATGGCAACGAACACACTCCCGGACAACTCTTGCTCCTGGCAAACAGCCCCCACGCACACTGCTGCCCAATGGAAGAATCCAGCCTGGAAGGTTAGCTTTCTCCTAGTGTTTGCCACCTTAGGGACACTGACTCAGCTGTTAGAACTCAGGGAAGAGCTACCTTTGGACTGTTTGGTTTTTGTGAGAATTATTTTTGTGAACCGGACTTCAAGTGTTTTTAGTTGCAGTAAATGTTTGTTAAATACCCCGCCAGAGTGTCCAGCATTTTCATTAAGAGTCAGAGGTGTGTAGAGACAATGAGGTCTCCACCAAGCGGCCCTAGTCCCCAGCCTTTAATTTTAGTCCATCTGCATTTGCAGACTATGCCGTTCAACTCTGCTCCTCCCCCAGAGGCCTTGCAGGAATAGGCACTCTCAGGCCGATACAGTACAGTGTTCTCTGGTGGAGCTGTTAGCCCGCGTTTGGCCGCGCGTTTTCCACGCGCTATTTGTACCCCTTATACAGTAAGGGGTAATAGCGCGTGCAAAACGCGCGGCCATCCACCCCGAAACTAATAGCGCCCGCAACATGCAAATGCATGTTGCGGGCGCTATTAGTTATTCCCGCGTGATACAGAAAGTGAAATGTGCAGCCAAGCCGCACATTTTACTCTCAGAAATTAACGCCTGCCCAAAGGCTGGCGTTAATTTCGGCCGGCACTGGGAAAGTGTACATCCTCCGACTTAATATCATAAGAAATTGCCGTGCTGGGTCAGACCAAGGGTCCATCAAGCCCAGCATCCTGTTTCCAACAGAGGCCAAACCAGGCCACAAGAACCTGGCAATTACCCAAACACTAAGAAGATCCCATGCTACTGATGCAATTAATAGCAGTGGCTATTCCCTAAGTAAACTTGATTAATAGCAGGTAATGGACTTCTCCTCCAAGAACTTATCCAAACCTTTTTTGAACCCAGCGACACTAACTGCACTAAGCACATCCTCTGGCAACAAATTCCAGAGCTTAATTGTGTGTTGAGTGAAAAAGAATTTTCTATGATATTAAGTGATATTAAGTCGGAGGCCCCAAAAGTAAAAGAAAAGTAAAAATTAAAAAAAAATAAAAATAAAAATCTCCCCGCGGGTCAGAAGACGGATGCTCAGTTTTGCTGGCATCCTTTTTCCAAATCTGTGGCTGTCAGCGGGTTCGAGAACCGACGCTGGAAAAATTGAGCATCGGCTATCAAACCCGCTGACAGCCGCCACTCCTGTCAAAAAGGAGGCGCTAGGGACGCGCTAGTGTCCCCATTTATTTATTTGATTAACAGTTTTTATATACCGATGATCGTTGGGAGCATCTCATCGGTTGACAAGAAACAAAAATGCAGCAACAAGCTTTACATCAAACATGGAACTGTTGAGAAAGGGGGGGGTGGAAACTTGGAGGAGAGGGGAAAAAGAGATAGGGAGTTACAGGGGCATAAGTTAAACATTGAATATTAAGAAGAGCATATAGGTAAGAATCAAATATTCACAGTGAGGAATTAAAGCCGATGTACATTACCCTGGCGCCTCCTTTTACCGTGGGCCCTCATTTGCATGTTGTTCCCTCCTGAATGGCGCGCACAGGAGAGTGACCTGTGCGCGTGTTGGGAGAGCGGGCGCTCGCCGGCTCTCCCGCGACTTTTACTGGAATCGGCCTGTCTGTTAGGCATGGGAGGGGGGGGGGGTAGACATGTGACTAGGAGGAGTCAGTGTAGTTTTGATTTCAAGAAGGAAGGATGTGTTTCCTTGTGCTCTCCAGAGTTAGGCCCTCAGCTTAGCAAAAGAAGGGAGAGGCACTGACCTGCCAGTTCTTGGTGATAGGCTGGAGGGAAAGAGAGGGAAACAGAGTGATTTTGGGAATTTTTCCTAGCCTGAAAGTGAGGATTTTGGCAGGTTTGACCTGCACCTTCTGAGAGGATGTAACCCCCTCTCCAGAGGTGCAGGAAGGCCCTTCAACCCATCAAGAGTGCAGTGCCCAGCAAGTGAAACCCCTTTTTGGGTTGGTTTTTTCTGTTTTGTGAGAAGGAAGCTGTTTTTGCTGATCTCCTTCTTTGCCCAGTGAGAGAGTTATTTTTCAAAGAGGAGTCTGGAGAAGAAGACCAACGGGAGACCCCCAACCGGAGTTTCCAGCCAGCCTGGGACACGGGACACAGGCAGGTGAAGATTGGGAGTGCCCTTCTAGAATCAGGTACTGTTTGGGGGAAAGGGACATCTGCCCTGGTTAAGATATCCCAGCCCCCTTGGGACACACATTCATTCCCCACCATGGATGGATTACAATTTCCAAGTTTCAGTAAAAAAGGACATTTCCACAGAGGGATACATAATTTAAACTTGTACTACTTCAAAAGACAAGGAACCTGGATGTATTTGGACTTTTCATTTATACACTTTCTTGATTTTCCTACAATCAGATGTAAAATGCTGACCAGGGAACACCTAAGGTCAGACAGAATGAGCCAGAGCCCACGAACCCAGTATGTGGAAATCTGAGTAGGCGAAGGGGAGAGCTGCAGCTGTGAGAAAAAGGAAGTTCTGCTAATAGCAGACAGTGAATTAATAAGTTTTGGTATCAGAATAGGAGTAAAAGTTTCCCAAGAGCTAAGCTTGTTTGTGGGCATGAGAAAGAGGACAGATGCTGAAAAGGAGTATTTTCACAAGCCGTTTCTAGCTTGTCTGGAAAATTACAAGGGGACAGATAGCACTTGATGGAAGGGCCAAAAAATGTAAGACAGTACTAAATTGCTGGATGGAATTGTATATTTAAGAAGGAGCTTAGCAAATTTTCTTTGAAGGATTTTAGAGAGCAGTCAGACCCTGCACTCTGTGTACTGTTCTCTTTCCTTCCACCAATACCTTGTAAACCAAAGACAAATTTTCCTTACACAATAAAGATGTCATTATTGGCCATATTTGCTTTTCCGGTGTATTGGTATTGGAGGCAAAACACACACAATATCCAGTAAATATTATTTTGAACACCCAATCAGTGAGACCTGCCTGTTTTGTCCAGAAAAACCCAAGAGCTAGCCCACGTAAAGAAATTATTTTATGGCCCTTTGGAATCATCATTATTCCCCCCCAAAAAAAGGGTTACATGTGCATTGAAGCAAGGACATCCGAAGCATATGTACTGTGGAGAAAGAAAAACCTAAAGGATTTGAGAGATTAAAGGAATTGAGGGCCCTGGAGCTTGACTCCTTCTCCCCACTGGAGAGAACCCTCACCACCCACAGGCTTTCAGTGTACTGCGTGGCATGAGAAAGGAGAAAGAGAGTTGGGAGCAAAGTGGTCCCGGGAACAACAGTGTACCCCGGCATTCCAGGAGGTCCCCGAAGAGGTTACATCATATTATAATGTTCATGTTCACCCTGTGCCCGGAGCCAATCCACTTTAAGTTCAGGAAAAAAGGTAAGGCATGGTTTTTCAGCCAGGTCTTCCCCTAAAACCTACATGTTCGGCCCAAATTCCTGAACCCCCAACGAGGGACTTGTGTGTTGTACAAAACCAGGGACACGACTGGGTCTTGAAACTATTCACGAGTGGATTTTCCGACGCTGAATCCCAACGCTATGTTGATTGCAAATTCCGATTCAACTGGAGGCTGTTCTAATGCCTCTGTTCATTTACATTTTATTGTAATTCACCTTCAGGCCAACTTTGGGTAAAAGCGGAATATAAAATATTTATAAATAAATAATTAATAATAAATAATATCTGAAGTGCCCCTCTGGCACATGAACATGCTAAGAATATGCACCTAACACCATTTATTTATGACGCAGGAGCTAATTATTTGTTTGCATCTTAAATATATTTGGGAAAATGCCGGAACAGTGTACCTCAGTCTAAACAATGAGAAGCGGACAGAGAATCCTCAAAAGTGTAATGCGTGTGTAATGCACTTTGACTGCTTCAGTGCCAGCTAAAAATATGATATGTTGGAAACATGATTCTAACTAATGTTATAGCTTAGTTGGTCACATTAATTCACATAATATGGGGAAGCAAAGTAGAGCTATGACCTCAGGTTGTCTGCTGCCTGGATCATTGAAGAGTGGATATAATTCTTTCCTCCTATATGGGAGGATAAGCCTGCATAAACTAGATGCATAGCTGACCTTTGTGATCCTTGTGTAGATATACTTTTTCTTTTAAAATTTAGTCAAACGGATTGGAAAAAAATAAGAGAAAAAATGAACAACTGTGATTCTGCTCTGGTTATGCTTTGGTTCTGCGGACTGGAGATATTACAGTTGCCAGGACTGGTTTGCAGGGAGGGTTGGGCAAGTGATCTGGTGGAGGGAAAGGGAGGGCATAGGGGGTGATGACAGGGGACTGGAATGGTTGGAGCTTTAGCGAATTAGAATTACCATTAATGCCTAGAGCTTTGTTGAGCACTGCAGTGTTCTTATGTGTAAGACAATGAAGACATATTTATTAAAAAAACCAAAAAAAAAAACCAAAAAACTAATCAGCAAATAAAACATACATGACACAATATCTAGGATCCAGGATGTATCTACTTCTTGTGTTTCTGGTAAACAAAAATGGTTAGTAAAAATCTATTTCAATAGTTTTTTGCTTACAGTCTAACACTTGAATGGCTTCTCTTGTATGAGCCTGCTAGTTGTGGCACAATAGATGAAGACAGTCATAAAGCTACATGCAGTTTATCACTGGAAAACCGATAAAGATGCCTGAACCTCTGTCTGCTTAACTATAGTTGGATTTAGGAAAAGCATACGCAAATGATCAAATGGATGGAGTACTTTTTTCAGGATTGGCAAAAGGAATGTGTAGGATCCATATTCAAAAGAGTATCTAAATTAGAACTGGACAACTATGAATTGGGGAAAATCCTGACAGCCATTACAAAAAAAAAAAGGAGTTAGATGAAAGAAAAGAGAATGATCAGCAAAAATAGGGTCATTTTAGGCTGGACTGAGACCTGATGCATTAATGAAATGTTCACTTTTTCATAATCCCTTTGCTCAACCTGTTGCCACTGTACTTACCTAGAACCCGGACGCATGAATGGCCTCCAGCTCATTCCCTAGGCTTTGGGAGAGAGCTATTGTTGAAAATAGGTGGGGCCTACATGAATACATAGTAATGACGGCAGAAAAAGACCAAAATGGTCCATCTAGTCTGCCCAGCAAGCTTTCCAAGGTAGTAACTGCCGCTCTGTGCATGTTACCCCCATGTTTCTGTCAAAGGTAGTAACTGCCATTCCGTGCCGGATACCTTTTATTTATTCCCATCCTCTAGCTTTTAGGGATCCATAGTATTTATCCCATGCCCCTTTGAAATCCTTCACAGTTTTAGTCTTCACCACTTCCTCCGGAAGGGCATTCCAGGCATCCACCACCTTCTCAGTGAAGAAATATTTCCTGACATTGGTTCTAAGTCTTCCTCCCTGGAGTTTCAAATCCCCCTAGTTCTACTAAATTGTTTCCAATGGAAAAGGTTTGTTGACGACCATGGATCATTAAATGACCCAGTTCCCTCCTCTTGCTTCTGGCCCACTCTACAGAGCCATCTTTAGGTCTATGCTTGCACCTATTGAGCAACCCCTCAAGCCATGGGGCCTAATATGATCGCAGCTTTTGCACCTATCTAAAGATTACCCCGAGCAAGAAACCATAAGGGTTCTGATTGATTAAACTTATTGGGCTTGTAGAGAATGTTAGCAGCAATTCTAATTTGGAAAGTATTTTGCTAATGCTTCTCACTTAGTATTCTTTTGAAAGACTAATATTTGAAGGACAGAAAATGGGGTTGACTGTTACCATGTGTAAGAGGCTAGGGAGCTGACCGAAGAATGCCGCATATTTCAAATGGAATGGAATGTGCCTGAATATTGTCATTTAATATTTTTATCAAATATCTGAAAGAATGAATAAGCAATAGTACTACTATTTTTTTTCAGAAGACACCAAAGTCTATGATATTCTAAGTCTGTACAAATCACTGATTTTTACAGAGGGATATAGATGCCCTAGGTACTTAGCAGGCAGATTAGTGAGTGCTGTATAGGGTAATTCATAACATGCATAAGAATAGGCAGCTGCAAGCAGCAATATACCTTGAATAGGGTAGAATTAATCAACACTAACCAATATAAAAGGCCTGGGCTGACTAGTCGACAATAAACTTGGAATGAGTTGAACAGCCAAGTGGCAGCAGCTGCCAAAGACTTAGGGTGCGAGTTGGTGAGCAGTAAAAGTGGATGCTGGAAACAAGGTACAAAGATGCCATCCTTTGACTATGTAAGGCCCTCATCTAGCCACATTTTTAAGGGTGAGGGTTCCGTTTTTGACACCTACACATTCAAAAAGGATAACTAGAATTTGGAAAAGTACAAAAATTAGCCTTTGTGTTCCATATTCAAAGGGGTTTGTCTGGCTCAGTTGGTACTGAGGGTTTTAAATTTCCCACCAATTTTACTGCGACTGAGTTATCCGGCTACGTTGTTTGCCAGCTGAACCTGATAAGTCGGGGATGGTCCGAGGACATTCTGGAGTGGGCCAGTGTTATCCAGCTAAGTTTCGGATTGCCTCAGAGCAGCCCTAAAGTTATCTAGGTATCTGAAGCCAGATAACTTTAACCATAACCAGCTATATTAAAAATATAGCTGGTTAAGTAAAAAAAAAAACCAAACAAACTCAAACTTTCTCTGGCCGCAAGCCTTATCCCCGACCCCTCATGCCCTCCAAATTAACCGAAAATGATATTAGGGCATAGTACCTGATGACTTCCTCCAAACTCCAAAAAGAATTAAAATAAGTTACAGTCTATAGAAGCCTGTGGAGTCTTCCTGCCTGCTTCTCTCCAGTACTGAAATTGTCACCTGAGCTCCACAATTCCCAGAGGCTCTGAGAGGCTCCTGATCGTATGATGTCAAAGTATTGCATGACAGCAGCGCTGGACATCGCATGCCTGGTGGCTTTGGAAGGTCTGGGGGATCCCAGGTGAGGTGAGAGGGTCAGGACAGGGGTTGCAGGTGGGTAGGGAGGGGATTTAGAGGGGCCTGGAGCCCATGGAGACATTTCAATACAGGGGTAGGGGAGGTTCCTCAGGCTGCGGTAACCTGCAACTTATTTTAATTCTTTTTGAGGGCTTGGAGGAAGGGGTTCATCAGGTGCTATGCCCCAATATCATTTTTAATTATTTTGGGGGCTGGGAGTGGGGGATCAAGCCTCCTGGACCAGAAGGGTTATTTGTATGTCTAACTGCCTATATTTTGAATATAGCAGATTAAAGTTAAAGTTGAATATCACTGACAACACTGCATCTCAAAAAACTAGAAAAGGTACGGAGAAGGAAGACCAAATTGAGACTGGTGGATCAGCGGGTTATATAAATCGTTTAAATAAATAAATAGAGGGGATGGGAGGCTCCCCTAGGAAAAAAAAAGCTAAAGATGTTAAGGCTATTCAGCTTGGAGAAGAGATGGCTGAGGGGAAATATGAAAGTAGTCTATAAAATCATGAATAGAGTGGAATGGGGAAATGTGAATTGATTGTTTACACTTTCCAAAAATAAAAAGACTAGGAGGCACTCCTTGAAGTTACTAAGGAGCACATTTAAAACAATTCAGGGAAAATATTTTTTCACTCAATGAACAATTAAGCTCTGAATTTCATTGCCTAAGGATGTGGTAAAGGCAATTAGAAGTAGCTGAGCTAAATAAGTTTTGGATAAGATCCTGGAGGAAAAATCCATAAACAGTTATAAACCAGGTAGATTTGGGGAATGCTCGTGCTTACTTCTGAGTGAGAGTTGCATGGAATCAATCTACTGTTTGGGATCCTGCCAGGTATTTGTGACCATCAAGCCCAGTATCCGTTGGAAACAGGATACTGGGCTTGATGGATTCTGGGCTTCGTTTGTGAGGGAACAGGGTGGAACGCAGATCTGGCACTTTTCTTCAGGCTTATGAGGCAGAGCAGCAGGGGCGTTCTACTCCTGGCCCTCCCCTCCAGGCAGCCTGCAGGGAAGAGAAGAGGAGGAGGTGAGCCTGGAGGAGACAGAGCAGAGAACAGACACTCTATTCCTAATCCAGTCCCTCTCCTCCTGCTGTCCCCCGCCCTCACTCCCTTCTCCTCCTGTACTGCAGGGGACAGGAGGCAGGGAAATGGGGAGTATGGGGGGGGGGGGGGGGGATGAGGACCAGTGGGGGATGCTTGGGGTTCTGAAGATGGAGGATGAGGATTACCAGGGTAAAGAGGAGGAAGAGATTAGAAAGAAAGGGGCCCATTCTCTCTACACTCCTTCTCCTCCTTCAGCCCCAGTTCCTACTAGTACTAAACTCCTTCACTCTCAAATGCTCATCAAGCATGCCAAGAGTGTGAAGAGTGCATTTAGGTAATATATGTGTGTGTGTGCGTGTGTGTGTGTGTGCATGTGAGAGATAGTGTGTTTGTTTTGGAGACAGTTTTCACATCCATCCCTGGTCCTGCCCCTTTGCACCAGTCAAACCTGGCTCTAGCACTGCTCCAGCTTACCTTCCTCTCACAGTTCCACTTCCCTTTTGTTTACACAATAAGTCCTGGATGGACCTTTGGTCTGACCCAGTATGGCAGTTCTTATGTTCTTATGTAATATCGGCATTATCTGGCTAATTTATCCAGATAAGTTTGTACATCCTGGAATGCCCCTGATTAGGTCTAAAGTTATCTGGGTTAACTCACCTGGATAATGTAAACCAAATACATTCAACAAGAGGCTTGTCCCACTGAATATCTGTTACAAGTTATATGGCAAGCTTTAGCCGGATAATGTGTCTGCTTCCAGTTTAGCAAGTATGGATCCGTAAGCTACTAAAGGGGACTGAAGGTCCTGTATATGCAGGAAGATTACCCAAGCTGGACCTATATTCCTTTGGAAGAAAAGATGATTGAAGGATATTTAATTATATAATTGTTTATGGACTTTTCCTGCAGGGACTTGTCCTAATCTCTTTTCAACCCCACTAGGCTTGTCACGTTCATCATTGCCCTCTGGCAACAAATTCCACAGCTTGATTGTGCACTGAAAGAAATACTTTCCATGATTTGTTATAAATCTGCTGGTTAGTTTCATGAAATGTCCCCCTATCTTAGTATTATTTGAAAGGGTAAATAACTATCCCCCTATTTATCTGTTCACCCCAATCATGATTTTATAAACATATCATATCCCCTCTCAGTCATCTCTTCTTCAAGCTGAATGGCCCTTCTTCATAAGGGAGCAGTTCCATCCCTTTTATCACTTTTGTTGTCCTTCACTGTACTTTTTCTACTTCTGCTATACCCTTTTTGAGATGTAGCGACCAGAACAACACACAATTCTCATGGTGTGGACACACCAGGGATTGATACAGAGGCATTACAATATTCTCTGGTTTAGTCCCATTCCCCTTCAAATAATTCATAACATTAGGAATATGGGACCCTGCTTCCTGGCTATTCAGAAATGTTTTGATGTGGGGCAAGATGGCCGCCAAGTGAGAAGCAAGACAGGAACGCTCCAATTCTTGGATTGCTTAGAAACCTTTTTCTTCCATAACAATGCCTCATACAAAATGAAAAGCTAGGGTAAGGTGGGTAATATCTTCATCCCCCTTACCTGAATTGCTTCAGCCTCGAATCGAGTCTTTCTTTGCCCAGGCTGCGAACTTTAAGCCGGTGGAGGGAGCCGCTGCGGAGAATGGCGCTGAGCGGGCGCCAAACCTGCTGGCTGACGACATCTCATTGAGTCCCAGTGCACCAAACACCCCGCCCTCGATAGTGGAGGAAGCAGAACGAGAGGTGAATGTGAACAGCCGAGAGAAGCAGTCAAGTACTGCAGAAATCGGCGGTGGGAGAAGGAAAATAAGAGCTACCGGTGAGAGACCCGCCGGGTTGGATGAAGGATCTTCCTTGGGAGACTCCGTTGGAGCCACAGAAGATGAAAAACTGCAGGTTGAGATTGGGGACTTATCAGATACACGGGGAAGCCAATCCAAACAACCTATGGAATCATTTCCTCAAATGGAAAAGCCTAAGGTAATAACCCTCGACTCACTGTGGGGAGGCTTGAAAGATTTAGAGGCTGTAATAATAAATTTGACTAAAATAACTCTAGAAACAAATCAACATTTTCATAAAATGGATACTTCGGTTAAAGAACAAGAGGTTAAAATAGAGCAATTAACATCTAGAATGGGGAAGCTCGAGGTGAACCAAAGTGAAATACTTAGAGTGGAAGATATAAAGTTAAAGAAAATTGAAAATTTGGAAAACATGGGGAAACACTCAAATCACGAATGTCGGTAAATAAAAGTTAATAAATAAATAAATAAATAAATAAATCTACGTATTTTGAACTTTCCTTATTCAGAGATGAAATCTCCTCTCGAGATGTTTAAAAAATACCTTATTCAAATTTTGGAATTGCCTAAGGAAATAATCCCTGTGTTTAATCGAATATACTATCTACCAGAAGAGAGGAAAGAAAGTTCAAAAATCAAGACCAACAGACTCTGCAGATACAAGACAATTTGAATTTGTCTCAATGTTTTGGAATTATCCTCAGAGATTGAGATTAAGCATAGAAGAAATTTATTTGCTTCCTTTACTCTGATAATGGATAGAGATTTGGCGTTCAAGCATTTTATGCGCAATAGGTTAAAACTATTCTATGGAGCCAAAGTATGAATTTATCCAGACCTTTCAAGAACCACACAGGAGAGAAGGAGGAAATTCATTTCAATGAAAGCTGAAGTGGAGAAAAGAGGTGGAAAATGTTTTCTTCCCCTTTTTCTTTACCTCACCATTTTTCTTTACCTCACCATTGATCCAACCTAGAGAAGAAATTTATTTGAGCTCATCCTTTATGACTAATTCCCATAAGTATAATCAGTTCATTCCGATCTGGACTTCAGTTTAATGTTTCAATGTTCTGCTCCGTGTGATGTTAATTGTTTCACCCATTTGCTTCTTGCTCTGATATTTATTTATTGTGTTTACGTAGATATCAAATTAATTTTATATACTCCCAAATTGTTTTATATACAGATATTTAGTTCCATGTACCCCAGTTATTTGTTACCTGTGTTCTTTGTAAAGCTACCATGCGACAATCTGTTTCTTTGTAAACCGGTGTGATTTGTATTTTTTACAGGAACGTCAGTATAAAAAAGTTAAAAATAAATAAATAGTTAAATACCCCTGCAAATGTATTTTAACTTATAAAGACGATAAGTATGTGTTCTTTGAACCAGCAGATTTGTATAAGTTTTTGGATGGACACCTGCAGGTAGTGACTGATTGAGGTTTGCTGCATTATATGTATAGTTCACAGATATCACCAACATGCTAATGCCGTAAGGATAGTAAAGTAGTTTAATTTCCTTTGTCTGCTTTTTACACACCCCAATTACCATAATGCTTAAAATATATACTCATTAAATTGAAAATACAAGGAAAGAATAATTTCTGTATTAACATTAAATGCCATGAGGAAATATATATTGGTTATTTTGGATTGTTATGATGTAATTGTTGAAAATGAATAAAAATAAAATAATAAAAAAAAAGAAATGTTTTGATGTAACTAGAGGCTAGCTCACTGCTAATGGGCTTTATTTGAATACTCAGAAGTTGAATGTGATGTGAGTAGGTAAATGTTTCCCAATCAGGGGTGTAACACAGATAATACAGAATATTGACCCCTCTACTTTCTGAGGTTCATTTGATTCATAGCTGACAACGTGAACACACATTCAATATTTGGTAAAGATATCTTTCTTCAAGGTGAAGTTATTAAAACCACTTAGATATCACCTAACCCCTGAATTGTTCAGGACAGTATTGCAGGCCTTGGTACTGTGAAACTTAGATTACCTGCAGTATTTATTTATTTTAATTCTGCTTTTCAACACTTCAAAGCAGATTACATTCAGGTAGTGTGAGTATTTCCCCATCTCCAGGGGGTTCACAACACTTACCTGTTACATGAGGCAAGGGAGGGTAAAGTAACTTGCTCAAGATCATAAGTAGCAGCAGTGGGATTTGAACCCCTGGTTTCCCTGGTTCATAGCTCACTGCTCTAGCCACTAGGCTACTCTTTCACTTTCTAGTCTGTTAATAGGTCTCTCTGGCACATTAACAGGTGCTCTGCAATTGGTACAACACGCTGCTGTGGCACTAAAGAAAATGACCATATTGCAATCTTTACATTGGTTACCAGTGGGATGGAGGTCTCAGTTTCGGGAAGTTGCGTTAATACATAAGCTGTGATATTCTGAGAGTTGTCGCATACTTGCCAAAGGTCTACCCTGGTATGAGCCGATCCACATATTGTGATCATTGGGTACTAACTTGTTGGAACTGCCAGCTGTTCAAAAGTACAAACCGTAGAGCGCATGTGCCACAGCATTTTTCCATACAGGGCCTAAATTGTGGAATGTAGCTAAATCCAAATGCCAATTTGGCTTTCTCTTCACTCCCTTTTCACTGTCTACTGCAGGAGCTCTCAACCCGGACACACCAAGCCAGTCAGATTTTCAGGATATCCACAATGAATATGCATGAGATAGATTTATATACAATGGAGGCAGTGCATGCAAATCTACTTCATGTATATTCATAGTGGATATTCTGAAAACCTGAATGGTTTATGTGTGTCTTGAGGACTTGGTTGAGAACTCCTGCAGTAGAAAGTGAAAAGGAGTGAGGACCACTGTTCTACTCTTCCGGGTAGATAGGCATATGTTTTCCATACATAAACCAAAACCACCTTTATTTTAATTTTTTGCTTTACTTTACGTTACTACACATAGACAGCTATTTAGTAATTAGAATAAATTTGACCTTTAAGGACCTCAGGTCTTCTTTCATCCCAACAAACTATGTCTATATAACTATATGAGGAGATAACACCTAACATTTTACATTTTTACTTTAGAAACATCAAATACAATTAGCCTTCACAAATTAGAAATCATTCCCTGTCTTTTCAGGGGACTACAACTTGGCAATATAATTAGGGACCTTCGTTTTCAGCTTATTTTGTTTTGCATTGGAATTTCAATGTTAAAACAAAAGAAATGGATGGAAAAAAATGACTCTGATATAACACACAGGAGAAAAATCGGTGGATTTTTCAACCGACTTTTTTTTTTGTTGTTGTTATAACATTGAAATTCCCAGGTGAAAGAAGATAAAAACTGAAAATGAAGGTCCCTAATACATGAACTTGAAAACAATTCCCACTCAAGCAGACAGAAAAATTCAGGACCTTGAACAGCGGCCTGGTGGTACTGACCGGGGGAAGCGCTGCCTTTTATGGTTGGGTTTTTGTTTTTTTTTTCAGACTTCCCAATGAAAGCCAAGGCTCTCCGCCCTGACTCGCCAACCATCACCTCCACCAAGGAAAAGGCAAGGAGCTCTCTCTCCCCCCCCCCCCCCCCCGACTATCCCGAGCAAAACCCAGATCACTGCTCTCCTCTCCCGCTCCTTCTCTTCGGCAGAGGGCTCTGGCTTGTGTCAAATGATCCCTAATAGGATAATGACCTGGCCCCCCTTCCTTCTGCAGAGATGAGCCTGATGACAAGGGAGATCATTTCATTGATCCTGGCAGATTGCTGGGAGCGGCTGCTGAGAACTCCAGCATTTTTCTACCCAGGCTCCTTCCACCTGCTCCTTCCACCTCCAGATGGTTTAAAAAAATAAAAAATCCATACATCCAGCTGATGTATTAGTCACCCCCTTTCGATATACATTTGTCGCCCAATACTTATATTAGTAATGTAAATAAACGTTTATTATTATTTTTTTTACTGCCAGTGTTTCTCATAGGTTCCCATAGATCACACCATTAATTAACCCATAAATTGCTAGTCTGATTTTTTTTTTTTTAAACAAGCAGTGCCGAGAGGATCCAAGTCCGGATTCCCCATCCTTTGGGGCCAGTCAGGCCCGGGGAGGGGGAAGAGGGAAGGTAACTGCTGCTGTAGCGTCCCCCTTGCTGAACCCGAGCGGTGCTCAGGGCGTACCCGAAAGAAGACCATCTTGGAGGAGGAGGGGGTGTGAAAATGCACTAGCCACTAGGCTAGAGGGGGAGAAGATGGGGAAAGTAAAACAATAAACAAACAAATCCAGCCACATTCAGATTTACTTCCTAAACGCTTACTTTAAAGATCTGCTGCTGAAGATTAAGAAGGGCTGGAAGTTTGTACAGGTAAGAGCTTCAGGAAAGAAGCAGGTATGGGACTTTATTTGCAAAAGTATTTTTTTTTCAGTCGGGCTTGTACGACAAACCCCTTTTTAAAATAAGGAGCCCGGTATTTTTTGAAGGCAATTTTAAATCACTTTTCATTGTGACTTGTTAACCACCAATATCTATCTATCTATCTATCGATATATAGAAATGTATCGATATGTCTCTCTCTCTTTCTATAGATAGATAGATATATTTATCAATACCAAAGGGAAACAAATTATTAACAGCTCTAGAGCTGCAGACTCTCCGAGGCGATCTGTAGATGTAAATCCAGGACCTACCATTCTCCCATCTTTACAGTACACACTGCATATGAATTTGTTTGCCAATGCACAGCTGGCTGGTATTGAAAGGCAAGGGCTGGCCTCTGGGGAAAGGATTGCCTCAGCCCTCTCTTCCACCCCTCGGCAGCAGAGGAGAGGCCGATTTTCGTTCACTTGAAGCCATAACCAGAGATGGAAGCAGACAAGCCAGAAAATGTAATAGGTGGCTCAAAGGAGATTGCCGCGTTCCCTTTGCTTTTAAGAGTCGTCAGAGAATCCCAACCAAAACTACAATAAAATGTTTTCCAACCCCTTTTTTTTTTTGCATCTCTGGTTCGATTTGTCTGCTGTCTCTGTTTCATCCTCTAATGGTTTTTCTCCACCTCTATTCTGTTCCTGCCTCTTCATGCCTTCTCATTGCAGAGCTTCCTCGTTTTCCTGTCTTTTCACTTCTTCTGCTTCTTTTTTTCCTCCCCTTTTTTCTTGTTTCTATCTGTGAACCTTTTTCCTCCCCCCGGTCCAACCTGTCTCGTCCCTTTTCTGTTTCCCTTCACTTTTCCTGTTTCCTTCCAAACCACCCCTCTCCCTCCCCATAAATACAGCCTGGTTTCCTCCTCATTCCCACTCCCCCTACGCCCCTCAATACCCTTCTCCCATGCCCACAGGCCTGCTTCCTTTCTTCCTTTCTTCCTCCATTTCCTTCCTTTCTACATTGCCATTTCCTTCCCCCTGCCTCCAACCAACTGCTTAACTGGGAAAGACGGAGCCTGATGATGGGGGCAGAGTGACCCATTCGTGCAAAAGGGCAGTGCCCGAGGGCCCACAGCACCGTCCCCCGAGCCTCGGATGGGACCCCCTTATTGCCCAGGGGGCCCAGATCACTTTCAGTCCATCCCTGCCTGATGGTGCTGGTCCACTCCCGCTGTGCTCTTCGTGCTGCTCCATTTCCCCCCCCAGCTTCACAGCTCAGACTTACCAAGTTCAGATGTGCAGTGCCAACCTGAGGGAAGTAGGGGTGGTAATGAGGAAAGGAGGCAATGGCTCTGCCTGGGAATAACAACCTGAGATGCCAGGGGTTAGGAGTGGTGACTCCAGGGGGGGCAGGTGCGGCTGTGCCTCCAGCATGGAGTGGGGGGCAGAGAGAAGCAACAGTGGGGGATTGAATAATGCTGGGGGCGCTCTTCATATGCCAAGTCAGACCTTGCTGGCCACTTGGCCCTAGCAAGCAGGAGAGCCCCTATCCCACTAAGCTCGTCATGAGCATTGCTGGTGGAGATAGCAAAGCCCACCCAGAGCAGATACTGCACTGGCCTCAAGGGCACGGATACAGCACAAGCAGAGACGAGTGAACACCCAAGCAAGCCCAGCAGCAGCACCGCCAGGCCATGTTCTCCCACCCTGCGAGCTCGTCGGAATGACCCCAGAAACGGATGGGCAAGCGGCGGGATGAGGCACCTGCAAGAGGGAGCGAGATGCTGCAGTCAGCCAGAAAGCACTCACCAAGTGCAGCAGCAGCAGCAAGGACTGGATCTGCTCAGCTTCATGCCGCCGGCAGCAGCAGCAGCAACCGGCTCTGGGTCCTGCCCCCCTTCCCCCTCGTCCGTCCGTCCGTCTGTCCGGGCAGCAGGACGCTGAACAGCTCCTGAATTATTCAGACCGCACCCTCCCTCCCCTGCGCGCGCGGCTCCCGTCACGTGACCGGAGCCCCACGCATTATGCAGCCGCCCCTGCCGAGCCGCGAGTGACGTCACCGGCGTCGGCGTCGGCTGCGGCCCCCGGGGGGCTGAGGTGGCGCGCGCGGCGGCGCGAGCGGCTTCCCGCCTGCCCCCTGCTGCAGGTGCGGCCGAGGGCCCGGCTGCCTCGCGCCGCTCTGCGCCGCTCCCGTTCATTTAATGGTTTCGCCGAGGGCTCGCAGCAGGCGTCTTAACGCAGCTCTGCTTTCACCGAGGAAGAAACCAGCAATTTTGTTAACAGGCGACATTCTGTAGTAGGCATTACCCAGCGTGCCTTTCATACACAAAAGCATGCGAGCTTCACAACCCTGCCATTATGTGGGTAGAAAGCAATCACCGAATTACATTTTCAAAGGATTTAGGATCCTAACTTTCCCAGGCAGGCTTCTAAATCGGCTCTTTTTACAATTGAGTAGAGTTGAGGGCCTAAATTTGGACTCCCAAATTTCACTAGGGGACCGAGTTAGGACCAGAAAAAAAAAAAAAGTTTTGATTTTCAGCACTAAGCACCTAATTTAGGGCCCTAAAGATAAGCAAATGAATGAATAGCAGCCCTAAATTTTGAAGCCAAAACCGCAGGTTCCTAACTCAGGAGCTTATTGACCAAGGGCCGGATTTTAAAAAGTCACGTGCATAAATCCGGAGGATCTACGTGCGTAACCAGTTTTGCGCGCGCCGGGCCTATTTTAAAAAGGTCTGGCAGTGCGTGTAAAGACCCGGGACGCGTGTAAATCCGGGGCTTGCAGAAAGGGGTGGGGGCGTCTTCCTTGCAGTTCTTCATAATCTGCTGCTATTTTAACAACTTTTGAGTAATTTGGTGTTATCTGCAGATTTGATCACTTCATTTTTTTATTTTTGAAAAAGTTAAACATCTTAGTTAGCAGTACTGGTCCTTGAAACATTCCGCTATTGACCCTTTCACAAGTGGAAAACTGACCATTTAGTCCCATTCTCTGTTTCCGGTCTTTTATCCAGTTACTAATCTGCAACAGGACACTGCCCATGACTTTTTAATTTCCTGAGAAGCATCTCATGAGCAACTTTGTCTAATGCTGTCTGAAAATCCAAATACACTATGGGGTAGATTTTCAAAAAACGCGAATAGGCGTACTTTTGCTGGCGCATCAGGCGCAAGCAAAAGTACGCTGGATTTTAGTAGATACGCGCGGAGCCGCGCGTATCCACTAAAATCCTGGATCGGCGCGCGCAAGGCTATGAATTCCGTATAGCCGGCGCGCGCCGAGCCGCGCAGCCTACCCCCATTCCCTCCAAGGCCGCTCCGAAATCGGAGCGGCCTTGGAGGGAATCCTCTAACACCCTCCCCTCACCTTCCCCTCCCTTCCTCTACCTAACCCACCCGCCCGGCCCTGTCTACACCCCCCCTCTTACCTTTCTCTGGGGATTTACGCCTCCCGGAGGGAGAAGTAAATCCCCGCGTGCCAGCGGGCCGCTAGCGCGCCGGGACATGACCTGGGGGCGCGCCGGGACATGACCTGGGGGCGGGTACGGAGGGCGCGGCCACGCCCCCGGACCGCCCCGGGCTGTAGCCACGCCCCTCGTACCCGCCCCCAAAACGCTGCCGACACGCCCCCTAAACGCCGCGACGACCGGGCCCGCCCCCGACACGCCCCCCGACACGTCCCCCTCGGAGAACACCGGGACTTACGCGAGTCCCGGGGCTCTGCGCGCGCCGGTAGGCCTATGTAAAATAGGCTCACCGGCAAGCAGGGCTCTGAAAATCCGCCCCTATGTCAACTGGTTCAGCTTTATCCACATGTTTATATATACCTTCACAAATATCTAATAGATTGGTAAGGCAAGACTTGCCTTTGCTAAATCCATGTTGAATTTCCTGCTGCGCTGCCTTATCTATCGGGCCGATACAGTAAAAACGTGGGAGAGCGGGCGAACGCTCGCTCTCATGGCGCGCGCACAGGCCACTCTCCTGTGCGTGCGATACAGTATCTTAATTTATTTAAATTAGGCCTGGCAGTAAAAAGAGGCGCTAGGGACACTAGCGCTTCCCTAGCGCCTCTTTTTTGACAGAAGCGGTGGCTGTCAGCGGGTTTGACAGCCGACGCTCAATTTTGCTGGCATCATTTCTCGAGCCCACTGACAGCCACGGGTTCGGAAACTGGATGCCGGCAAAATTGAGCGTCCAGTTTTCGACCCGACAGCCGTGGGCCCATTTAATATTTTTTTAAAAATTTTTTTACTTTTTTAAACTTTCAGGACCTCCGACTTAATATCGCCATGATATTAAGTCGGAGGGTGCACAGAAAAGCTGTTTTTACTGCTTTTCTGTGCACTTTCCCGGTGCCGGCAGAAACTAGCACTTACCTTTGGGTAGGCGCTAGTTTCTGAAAGCAAAATGTGCGGCTTGGCTGCACATTTTGCTTACTGAATCGCGCGGGAATACCTAATAGGGCCATTAACATGCATTTTGCATGTTGCAGGCGCTATTAGGTTTGGGGGGATTGGACGCGCGTTTTGGATGTGCTATTACCCCTTACTGATTAAGGGGTAAAGCTAGCGCGTCCAAAACGCGCGTCCAAATGCCGACTAACAGTGCGCTCCGTCGGAGCGCACTGTTAGCCGTCGGAGCACACTGTTAGCCGTCGGAGCGCACTGTACTGTATCGGCCCATATGTGATTAGCAATTTTGCTTTTAAGAATAGCTTCTACCATTTTGCCTAGCAACAACATCAGGCTCATGGTCTATAGTTTCCCAGATCACTCCTGGAACACTTTTTTGAAAACTGGCTTTACAATGGCCGCTCTCCACTCTTCAGGAACTGTGATTGTTCTAAATGATAGGTTATAGGTGATAGGTTTGCAATTTCATGTTTGAGTTCTTTCAGAGCTAAAACATGAATGAACAGTTTGTGATTTCCATTTTCTTTCTCCCCTAATAGAAAAATGGAACATTTACAGAAAACAATCCTCTCCCCCACAAAGCCAAAGCCACAGAGAGACTGCTAAATTGGCTCAGTGTGCATTAGTCACCTTGATTAACTTATCTGTTATCAAGCTTTACATTAATCTTGATTTTGGCCCTTCAGTTTGTGAATATAAAAACATATAAAAATACTGGGTCACAGGTTATGACTGTCAGACCAGTATAATTACTGTTATGTAAGATAACAATTAATTAGTCCTCTTCTTCATGTGCAACTCTGCCATAAATTCATTAGGTTGAGTATATATATTTTTAGAAGCATAGGCATTCAATATTCAAAAGATTTATTTGGTTAAAATTGACTTGTAACCACATAAATCTAACTGATTAAAAATTCTTTCTCACCTCAAACCCTCTCTCATCCAGCTAAACTCATTGAGGTTGATATTCAAAAGCTACTGTAGCAAGCTACTATAAATCTGGCTTCTGCCCCCACAAGCGTATCATGTGTTGGAGCCTTACAATGTGGAATGAGCTGCATCTGGATCTGAATGATGTGCTTGGACCTGCCAAAAAAGGTTCAGTCCTGCAGAAATTGCAAGCTTCCACAGCCAAGGTGAAAGAATATAAAAATACATCAAAACTCCTATGTGCTCTTCTGTGAATGACAACTGTTCTGCAAGAACCAACATCCAGCAGTCACAGAAGTAACAAGTTGGGAAAAGGACTGTAATGTTTAGCCTGCCCTGAGTACAGCATTACATAGCCAGCAAAGGATGAAGCCAAAGGAACTCAGGGAGACCATTTAAGATGCAAACTGGCTGGCTCTGTCTATGTGTGAGGGGTGAGGATAGCCAGGAGTTGGAGCCAGGAAGAGAGGAATGTATCTGGCAGCACTGTAATGAGTTCTTCTCCTATTGAACTAATTATTGAGAGCAAGAGACAGAATCTGCGCTGTGAGGAAATAGCGAAACAGACAGCTATTCTTGCTTTATAGCTGAGCTACATGTAAAATCCCAACAGGGAGAGAGGAACCAGAAGCTGAGAAACTGAAAGAGTGCTTTTCCAGAGATATCCAGGCTCAGGAGCACATGGATGGATTACCCTCCTAAGAGTCTGAGTTTGTTATAATCTGCTATGCTGATGGGAGGAGCAATCAGATAGGCGTAGCAATCTGATGTATTCCGTAGGCGGAGTTAGCAATCTGTTAGAGATCTGCTAGGGAGTTAGCAATCTCTTATGCTTCGACTCCTGAGAGGGGAGGAGTTAGCAATCTGTTATGTGTGAGCTCCTCTGGAAAGAGGAGCTAGCAATCTGTTATAGTTAAACTCCTATGAAGGGGAGGAGTTATAAATATTGTTAGGAAAGCTCTGTGTTAGAGCTAGGAGTAGCAATCTGTTGTGTACTAGCTCCTGAAGGAAAGGAGTAGCCATCTGTTACCAGCGGAGTGCTTGGAGAGGACACTCAGCTGTAGAGGAATGTAGATAGGTGAATCCTTGGGCCGATGGCAGATGACTGCGCCCCCAGGAGGATATCCTGAGAGGAACCACCGGCTAGGCTTGAGTATGGAGAGACACAGATAATTCTTTTATTAGACAGGTTAGTAGAACCACCAGAGGTGGCAGTAGTGAGCTGCAATGCCCGTCAGGCCTGAAGTCCCTCAGGTACTGGAACCGTAATCCCAGGGTTGCTGAGCTGTAGAGTTAGCAATCTGTTATTATTTAGGAGAGTTGTGGGTGGATCCTTGGACGAGTGGCAGATGACCACGCCCCCGGGGGAAGATCCCGAGAGGGACCACCGGTCAGGCTCAGAGTTAGGAGACAGACACACACTAGTTCTTTTATTAGACAGTATAATGAACCACCAGAGGTGGCAGTAGTGAGCAGGAATGCCCGGCTGGGCTGTAGTCCCTCAGATACTGGAACAGCGATCCCTGGAGGCTGAGCTGTAGAGAAACTGAAATATAGTGAGTAGGCAGGGTAAGCAGAGTTCATGAACTGAACCTGATGGTAACACTCACACAATGTTTCATAGAAGCCCAGGAGCTGGAATGAATAGGCCCTCGAGGAGCGAGACCCTGATTCCAGGGAAAGCTCCGAGAGAGCGATGGTAACTCACAGATGTGGTAGGCAGCGATGACTTCCAGGAGGAAGTGAATTCAGAAGACGTCCAGGAACGAGGGCCCTCGAGGAGCGAGTACCGGTTCCAGACTACAACCTACAAAGCAAGAGAGAACGAGGCCCCCGAGGAGCGGGTACCCCTGGTTATTCTGAGAAGGCAGAGTAGAGTAGATAGAACTAATCCTTATCCATATCCTTGCTAACTCGACTGTTAGCAATTCAGAGACCTTTAAATATCTGAAGCGGATGATGTCATCTCAGGGGGACGCCCCTGAAGTTCCAGCCACTTCTGGTACTTGAGGCGGGGCTGCGCCGCACGCTCGCCCCTAGGCATCAGGTCAACGTGGCAGATTGCAGCGTCAGGCCGGTCCGGGGACGCTGGATGAGGATGAGGATGGCCGAAAGATGCCGCGGCAGCCAGCCTTCCATTAACCCCGGAGGGAGTTGCCAATGAGGTAAGGTGGGCGGAGTGGAGACGTCGGGCAGCGACGGTCGCAACAGGCTTCTGTGTTCCTGGCTATCCGCTTCTCAGAGGGCCTTCCTGCCTTGAACCTCTACCTGTCCCGCTTCTCGGGACACTCTCCTGGGACTATCTCTTGTGAGTACATTCTACAGACTTCAACGATACCAGCTTACAGAAGTTTCTCTACGGTGTACCCCGGGCTCCGGGCCACAGAGTATACAGAAACAGAAGTTGTTCCTGTATACTCTGTGTTGAGGGTTGTGCCGTTCCAGCTACGAG
The DNA here is from genome assembly GCF_901001135.1 of Rhinatrema bivittatum. Taxonomy (NCBI): domain Eukaryota; kingdom Metazoa; phylum Chordata; class Amphibia; order Gymnophiona; family Rhinatrematidae; genus Rhinatrema; species Rhinatrema bivittatum. Next base: position 60,885 of record NW_021821215.1, read on the forward strand.
ATCCACTTCCAGGTTCCTGCATCTCTGTCTACCTCACTAGCACCATCTTCAGTACAGACGTCCTCGGCATACCTCATTCCGCGGGCCACTACCGGATCTGCATTTCTAAGGTAATCTCTAATCATCTACAGTGTCTTCCTGGCGTACCCCACTCTGTGGGCCACTACTGGATCTGCACTTCTGAGGTAACCTCTACTCGTCCGAAGGGACTTCCTGGTGTACCCTGCGCTGCGGGCCACTACTGGACCTTCACTTCAGTGACATCACCCTGGGTATACCCCATTGCTCAGAACTGTATTTATTTACATCTCCTGCTCTTCAGGCTCTGCCTTCCTTCCTTCATAATAAAGTCTCTGCCTAACAGCTGCGTCCTGCGCTGTTGAGACCGCGCCTGCTGATGGTGAGGCTCACAGGACTCCTCCCTATGGGCAGAGACTCCTCTCATCTCAGCCCAGGGTTCACATCCATACAAAAACATAACGGTGGGTGGGTTTAGTCTGCTGGTTCTTCCTCCTGCAGGCCGGGGGGGGGGGGGGGGGGCTGGTTTCTGAGCACGGCCTAGTGAGGAGGTAGGTTGGGTCAAGACCCACCGTGGAGGTGGTTCCGGTCGCCGTGGAGGAGGGTCCGGTCACCATGGGGGTGGGTTCGGGTGGCGGGGTTGGGGCCTACCGGTCTCGCTCTCGCGTTCGCGTCTGGAGAGAGAGCTGGGTCTACCGGGATGGTGGCCTGGTCTTGGCTGGCGCCAGAGGCTCACTCACCTCTCTTTTGTAGTATCCATGTCCCTCGCTGCTGCCTAGTGTGCGTCAGTGGGCAGGTTTAGTCTGCTGGTCCTTCCTCTTGCAGGCCGGGGGGGGGGGGGGGGGGCTGGTTTCCGAGTGCGGCCTAGCGAGGAGATAGGTCGGGTCAAGTCCCGCCGTGGAGGAGGGTCCGGTCGCTGTGGAGGTGGGTCCAGTCGCCGTGGAGGAAGGTCCGGTCGCTGTAGAGGTGGGTCCGGTCGCCGTGGGGGTGGGTTCGGTCGGTGGGGTCGGGGCCTACCGGTCTCGTTCTCGCGTTCGCGTCTGGAGAGAGAGCTGGTGGCAGCTGGGCCTACCGGGAGGGTGGCCTGGTCTTGGCTGGCGCCAGAGGCTCGCTCTAATTCAGTTTAAACTATTTTGTTTGGTATATAAGTTACTTTGATGGAATCACCCTTCTTATTTGGAAAGTCTTTTAATTGTTTATTCCCCTATGAGAGTTTTTCATTCTTCTCAGAAGGGCTTGCTGGAAATGCCTTTCTATCTGAAGCTAGAGTTGACAGGGTGTTCTACACTCTTAACATAAGGCTTGGGGTAACTGGCACAGAGCAGCAGTTATTACCATAAGAAACTTGTTGGGCAGACTGGATGAACCATTTGGTCTTTTTCTGCCGTCATTACTATGTTACTATGTTTAGCAGGCTCCTTTTCTGCGGAACTTATTGCCATTTACCGTTTGTGAAGAGTCTAATTATATCAAATTTTGGAAACTTGTTAAGGCATGTTTTTTTTAGTCAATCTTTTAAATAATTCTGTTTAAGGTTTTTGTTTTTTTTAATTTTTGTTTATTTTATGTCTGTTATTGTTATTTTATGTTATTTTATTAATGATGTTTTATTGTAAACCACTTTGCTGCTGGAAAGGTGGTATATCAAGTGCCTTAATGAACTAAACTAAATTAAACTTAACTAAACTAAACCTACACTATTTCTTTTAAAGGCAAGGTGTCACTAAATTGGGGCTCTATTCATCATGGCGATCACTGAAGTTGTGTCTATATGAGAAATTATAATTAAATAAGGCATCCAAAAAGCTTTCTGCTTCTCCCACTTCTCACTATGGACATGTGGTTGGATCATACTCTGGATCTTCTTGCTAGGAATAAAATAACCAGTAGCAATGAAGTTAATTAACTACTCATCCATTTGAAAACAAGGACATTCAACAGGGATAAAAGGTTTTCCAACACAAGGACAACCACAATGTCCATGTCTATTGAAAATAAAATGAGGAGAGACACTGACATTAAAAAAGACATGCTTATTTTTTTTTAAATATTTACTGCATTGGAGAACATTTGTTAGCAGTATCTGGACACAATGGTCGGTTCATACACAAGGAGGAGTATGAAGGGAGATAAATGGAGCACTAGAAATTGAAAATAAGGTTGAGCTCTTTGACCACAGATATTTTTTTTTGGTTTTAGCTTATATAGCTCTCTGAAGTTACAAATAAATTAACACGGTAGTATTAAATGTAGTTGCCGTCACTTGATCCTGTATGACTGCAGTATCCAGAACAGTTCTGGATACTCTTGTCCCTGTGATTTAAGATATCTGGATGATTCTTCCCTTTCAGTATCTCTTTAGATCTCTTTTTTTTTTTCTAGACTGAAAATGTTCTATTACTTTCATCTTTGCATGTTATTGAAATCCCTCTCCACAGGGGATTATGTGTCATGCTCTCTTCCTGGTATCCTAGTTACTACTGTTGTGTCCTTCTCGTAGCATGGTGATTGAAGCAGGAGACTTATTTTTCTTATATTACAGTGTATTTTACAATTTCTCACTTGAAAGTAATGTGCATGCTGCATTTTTCCAGGACCATAAATCCACAATGCTTGTCTCTTCATTGGCACCAGACGTTCGGCCTTTTTCATACGTCCTCGTATAGTAGTTCTTCTTTAGAACAAACTGTAAGAAAGCCAAGGGATTTGTGTCATGAAAAGAATTTGTTATAAAAGAACATTGACTGTTATAAGAAATACTGAGAAATTGGGGAATATTTTTCATGTATAAGCTTCAAGGTTTTTATTTAATTAAAGAGTTTGCAGTTTAGGAAGACCACTGCAAATCCTCAGAGCTTTGGCAGACGTCTTCACCTGAAGAAGAGATCTGCTTTTCCTCTGAGATTTTTTTTGTGGCTAAGCTTTATCATTTACTATCTGCACTACTGAACATTTTACCCAGAACCAGCATTCTACAGAATATAAGAACATAAGATTTGCCATACTGGGTCAGACCAAAGGTCCATCAATCCCAGTTTCCTGTTTCCAACAGTGGCCACAAATACCTGGCAGGTCCCAGAAAGGTAAATAGATTCAGTGCTGCCGAACCCAGGGTTAAGCAGTGGATTTCCCCAGTATGTATTGTAGTGAAGATACCCAAGCCACCCGTGCAATACTGGACAAATTCTGTCCAGGGAAGCTTGGACATATGCTAGGTATACAACCAGATTTTTCTTGCCTTTTTATTAATAGGAAAGCCTGCTAGACCCAGCACTCTACAAGAAAGGAATTCTCAGATGTATGGATAACGAGGTGAACCTTCCAAGCTCACATTCTGAGGGGTGTGCATTTTGTGCCCCTCACAGCTACCAAGCAGGTCATCCTTAGCACTCTGCCAATGCATAGTCTATCCGTAGGAAAACAGACTTGTGATATTGACCAGATAATCTAGAGCAGGCCCAGCATCATGGGAGACCATTAGGAGGCATTAACTTTTCCCCCCTCCATCCCCCCAGTTTCCTTACTGAGATCCAGCAGCTTGGCAGTTCAAGGTTTCTCCTGGGCTACCTCCCTGATTGTACAACAGCGATGCCAAGTTTGTTCAAAAAGAGTCGAGCCAGATGTACTCCGGGGAGCTGGTTTTTCAGGCCAGTCATACTTTTCTTGCCTGTGGCTGGATTCAGCCCATGAATCTTCAGAGTTTTTCCGCTCATGGGGATGGTGACGTCAGTAAGCCTGGTGGGGCTTCCAGGTCCCCTAACTGAAGAAGATGATGTGTGTGTGTGTGTGTGTGTGGGGGTGGTGAAAGCAACCAGGCTGGCAGGGTTCCCAGAGACAGAGTCAAAATACAGACAGAAAGAAGTAGAACAGGAGCAAAGAAAGAGGGAGAAGTAGAACAGAAAACAAAACCAGAGACACCAAAGGTTGGAAATCTATTTTATCTTCTGAAAAAGAGCTTTAATTCACTAATCGAAATATAAAGCTCTTTTGCCATTACTTAATTAAATCCATTACACTACACCATGGAACATGCCAGCAGGAACATGCCAGCAGGAACATGCCAGCAGGAACATGCCAGCAGGAACTTTGACTCCTGCTGGCAGGCTGTTAAGTGTTTCAGTCCAGTAAGGGACTGAAACACTTGGAGTAAGGATGCCTGAGGAAGGGGGAAAGGTGTTCAGACAGAGACCCTGAAACCACAGCCACCCCAGCTTTTCAGCAGGACCCTCAAACGAGAGCTGTAAGTGGGAAGCGGCTGAGCATTGGCATCTGAGGTGGCAGTGTTGTGCATGGCTCTTCCGGGACAAGGGAAGCAGCCCCAGAGTTTTTGGCACAGCGGCCAGACAGTAGCGCACTTCTGGATCTGGGCTGGGCCCAGATGGGGGTCTTTTATGCCCTAAAGAAAAGGATTTCCCCCACATGGCCTTGAAGACTCAACTCAGAACTCTCAGTAAGAGGCCAGCATCTTAGTTCTGAGGAGCTGGGAGAGAGGAGACATCAAGACAATAAGAAGAGAAACAGTGACAACACAGGCTGCATTTTTCTTTCTGTTGCAGAGGCCTGCAACTGTTCTACCTCAACCATAAATACAAACCATTGGGAGCACCAGCTCCGTGTGTGGCTTGCTTTGTACACAACTCTGTGTTCCCAGCCACCAAGGCACCATTTCAGTATCTACATGACAGTTAAATGAGACTTGGATCACCTCCACCCCTGTAACCAGGACAGGAGAGAGCTACAAAAATAAAGAATCGTGGGACCCAATTCAAACTGTGTACATTTCACATATACGGAGGATTTATACTCTGGAAAAAAATGAATTTGATGGACTGATTTGGCTCCCCCGCAGCAGTTTCCTGTTGCTTCTTAGAGCTTCTAGCTCAGTGGGAAAGTGGGGCTGGGATGAACCTTCATTCAGGACTACTTGGGTATTTTCCCCTTTATTTATTTATCCCTCCCAATTCACTTAGCTTAGTTATTGTGATGGAGGTCCTTGGTGCAGGCCATGCACCAGGGTGCCATCCAGAACCCTAAAATCATGGGTCCTAAATCCAGCCACTAGGTGTCACTGTTGCATAGTTATTAGGACTCCCTCCCCCCCCCCCCCCCCCAATCCCTTATCCAACAGGGGGGCTGTGAATGGGCCTACTGTAGCATCCACAGCCCTGGCAATCCAGGGGAATGGAAGACCCGACGCTAGGAATCAAACCAAGCACTTCCACTGTGCCACAGGGTCAGCTCTTGCCCTCTCTGTTCTGTGCCTGTGGAGAAAATCTTTATTGGATAAGGCCTTAGAACTCAAATCAGATAACAATAAAATATGCTGAATGGAACTGCACTATGAATGCAAAAGCAGCTTTCTAATATATTCAGCTGTAAATGAGAAATGAAAACTTCAATTAGGCAAGACAGATTAATTCTGGGTGAATCATCCCTGTCCACTGAAAACAAACAATCCGTAATGAGGTAAAGAAAAATCTAGTTTTTGCTTGCCTTGACTGAGCCTCAGCTTACCTCTGCCAAAGGATATTTTCTAAAAATCGTTTTGTGTAATTAATACAGTCATTAAAAACCATGGGCCTCATTTACTAAGCATTTTGTCCCATAAACACAGATTTACTAAGAAAAGCCATAGTAAATCAGGCTGCATGAATGCATGTAGTTAAAGTTGTCAAATTGTTTCTTCAAAACACTCACCTACTTGAATAGATACATTTTGTAGTATATTTCATCATTCATCTTGCCTCACTCAGCAGTGAGAAATCACACACTGGGAACCTCATGGCCACCCAAGGAAAACTCAGCACACGATTAATTATTCTCCAAATCTTCCAGTAAGGAGTGCGCTTAGCTAAATTAGGACTCTAAACCAGTGTTTCTCCGCCCAGTTCATGGGCTTCCATACCATTCTGTTTTGTTTTTTTTAATTTTCATAATGATTATGCACGAGATATATTTGCGTACATTGGATACTCGGGTATCTATGCAAATATATCTCGTGCATAATCAATATGAAAAGCCTGAAAAGCTGACTTGTTTTGCTGTGAGGGGAGGACCCGAGGACCACCAGTGCTCTAAAGAAAGTCTTGAGCAGCAATAGGCTAACATCAAAACCTAGCTCTGAGCCCACTCTCTTTATTATGAAGACAGCCACTACCTTCAGGATGTCGTTTGCTTCCGTATACGGTATTTCCAAACTCTGATGATGCTCCATAATTAAAACGGTAGCCGCATATAAATTCTGTACCTAATTAACTATAAACGCCTGCCCCCTATTTTTCCAGAGGGTCTGTGGATGGTATAGCAGCTTCCTTATTAGTTATTTTAAGAGTAATTTTAATAAAGTTAGCGCATAATCTGTTTTTATTTCAAGCCAATCAAGCAGCTCTAACTTTACTGATAATCTAAAAGTACATTTAAAAAAAATATATTTTTATCAGAAGACAATGCAAATACAAATAGAAGTTGTACACCATTCAAATAAGACTGCTGTAATAATAAAGAGTACCTGAAAACAGGGTCACATATAGCTTAATCAAAATCATAAGCAGTGATAGAACAAACCTAAAATAGCCAAATATTGCTCAACTACTCCACACTCACCCCTCATTCACAATTCAGTTTTGTTGAGCTCGTGGACCCTTGGACTGAGGTGCAGTTGGTGCAACTTGCAGGGAGGAGCCCTGGAGGTCCCTACTGTTGGCAGGTGGAGTTGGACAAGGTAGAAGCCCAACTGGAGCTTCGCCTTTACCAGCCCATGTTCTCCTCAGGTTAAGCCTTTGGGTGCTGGGGCCAGCAGATATTAAGTGGGGGCCTCTGCTGATGATTGGAACATCCGTTGAGGTCTCTGGGATGGAGCAGATGCAGAACAGGTGAAGCTGAAGCAGATTGAGGTCAGAAGCGGGCGGCGTTAGGAAGATCCAAGGGATAGGCAGTGGTCAGTGCAAGCAGCATTCAGGAAAGTCCAAGAAGCAGGCAATGATCAGTGGTAGGCGGAGTTCAGGAAGGTCCGCGAAGCAATTGATGGTCAATACCAGGTATCCGTCCGAAGGGCAAGGTGGGACGGATAGTCAGGGCAGGATGGCAAGGATCAAGACAGGCGGGCAGCCATGGACATGAAGACACTGATGCTGGAGCTGGAGAACAGAAGAGGGACCATAAGAATTGGAAACATAGACAAGGACCACAGGAACTGAAGGCAAAAGCAGGAACTGGAACTGAGGATGCAGATGTTGAAGCAACTCACACTAAGAAGCTGTAGGGAGACCTGTTCCAAAGGCACTGGTGGAGCGTCTACCGAGGTCTTATATGGGCCAGAAGGAGTGATGTCATCCAGAGGAATCTCCTGGGTTTTCCCACTGTGGGCCCTTTAAAAGTAATGAGATTGGGTGCACGCAGGAGGAGTGGGGCCTGGCACCGTTGTCAGCGTCCTGCTACATCAAGGTGCGTTGTCCCATTGCGCTGGAAGGAAGGGCAGTTCGGCAGCTTCACAGAGCAATGGAGGAGGCCTGACCTGAGAGGTAAGTGCGGCGGTTCATGGGAGGAGTCCGTGGACCACCAAACACAACAGTTTTCCTTGTGTAGGAACAATGCCCCTTAACAACTTATATTCCTTAAATGACTTTTTGGATTCAAAACCCAATTCAAAATCTCAAAGAAGCTTTCTACTTTATCAATTGCTGCCAATGCTCCCTAGGCAGTTCATTATCATCTAACCAATGCTTATATATTGGTTTCCTTAGCTAACAATACATTTCTTTTTCACTTCAGACATAGAAGCTATAATAAAGACAAATCTCCCAATAGAACTAAATAAGACTGCTCCACCTCTTTCCCCACAATCTGTTCAATACTTGAGAAAACCTCTGCCCAGAATTTTGTTAAAACATGAGCACTCCAGGAAGGAGTGGATCAATGCAGCTTGTTCATTGAAGGTAATTGGGTGAGTCCTAAAGCTTTATGACAGTTCCTTTTTCTATACAGTATGTACTCTGCGCAACACTTTGTAATGAATTTCCTGCAGGTTCATGTTGGCTGCCCAGAAACAGGAACATTCAAAGAAACATTCCATGTTTTCTCTAGAGATCTCCTCTCCCAAGTCAATGGACAACTTACAGAGTCATTTATCAAATCGTGTTATGGTGTTTTTTTCATGCGTTAAAGCGGTAATCACCATAACGCATGGTGCGATGCAAATTTTTAAAAGGGGGGGGGGGGAGTTGGGAAGGAGTCGGGGGCAGGAATTCCGTACAAGTGGGCTGGTATCGCGAAGTCATAACACACACAGTTTTAATGCCGAAAATAACTACACCTTTTTCAATTGCGTTAAGTTGTGTGATGTCATGCAAATTGCCCATAACACAATTTGTGATTTTTTCACAAATTCCATTTTGGGCATTTTTAGGCTGGGGAAGGACCTGAGATGTGGGAGGAGAGTGGGGGAAGGACCTGAGAGAGTGAAAGTGAGAGAGAGAGAGAGAGAGAGAGCCTCTGGGAGTGGCAACATAGTAACCAGCTATTTATGCTACTATTGGAGGCCCACCTAATAACTGGAGGTGAGATTAGGGAATAGGGTAGGGATAAGGGGTCATTTTTACATGCAGAGTGAGACGTTCCTGGCGTTGATCCTGTGTTGCTGCGATCCTGATCCTGAGTTCCTGTATTCGTTCCTGCTTTGTTCCTGATCCTGAGTTCCAGTATTCGTTCCTGCTTTGTTCCTTCACCCTGCTCTCTGGACTGACCTTGGCTCTTGACTTGGACTGTTCCTGACTACGAGTTTGCCGCCTGGCTCTGACCCCTGGGCCGGATCTGACTTCTCTCTGTTGCCTGATGTGGCCACTGGCTTGTATCCTCACTTTTCCTCATCACACCCCATGCTTGGCCGTCCCCGGGATCATCCACGCAGAGGCCCACCTAAGACCAGCCGGCCCCGGTACCCAAGGGCTCAACCTGAGGGGAACATGGGCTGGTATTGGCAAAGCTCCTGCTTGCCACTGCTTCCCATCTGGCCTCGCCTCTCGACGGTTGGGAGGCCAGATGGGGATTCGCCCTCACAGGTAGCGCTAACCCCACCTCGGGTCAAGGGTCCACCTCCGAAACAAAGTCTAGAGGACAGAAATGAGAAAAGCGTGCGGTTAACTTGCTGGTGTGGCAGTTGCTACTCTTAACAGAAGACATGGAGATCACTACCCTTAACCAATATGCCTTGATGATTCTAATGCAACTGTAACATTGCTCCCTCCTTCAATGGAATGGGAAAAGGGGAATAGGATACAGACAACAACCAAGAGGCCTGACTTCTACGGTCTGGGTACTGATATGCAGACATAAGGGAAAAGGCACAGGACGGCTTCTACAACCAAGTCCACAAGCAAAACACATCAAGCAGCACTGTCTGAATTTTCAAGAAAGCTCATCACCCAGTAAAAAAAATGTTGCTAGCTTCAATTTTGATGAGTATCACAAGGGCTTGGGGATAACTGCACAGAAGCGACTGTTACTACCCTTAAGAGAAACATGGGGACTAACCTGCACAGAGTGGCAGTTTCTACCTTAAGAAGCTTGCTGGGCAGACTGGAAGGAATCCTTTTCTGCCGTCATTTCTATGGGTCTGTTTGTGTTTGGCATCTGTGAACAAGGACAGGTATTCTCCTAAGGTGTAATGTCCTGTGTGTTTTCCCCAACAAGAAATGTAGTGGTGTTCTAGGGCCTACTGGAAGTTAGTGCTTTTTGGTGCTACATAGGTGCTGCATCACAGAGTGCCCGGTAATGGAGGGAGTTTGTGTTACTGAGGTGTCACCAGAATCTGAACATTGTTTTGTATGCTGAGTTAAAGAGGGAAACTCTTATTTCTGTCCTGCACTCATTGTTGGAGACGTTGGATGCGGTGTGCATATTTACACAATCTTGGAGGTGCTGTATTTATCTTGTATTCATCCTACATAGTCCTCAGACCTCACTGTTGATGTACAACCTTCTTTGAGAGGCTGGGAGGTAGGGTGATGGCACCAGGAGTGCCTAGAGGTGGCAAAACCCTAAAACCACCTCTGGGTCAATGTACTAAAGTGCGTTAATGTTGCATGGACACTTTTAATATAGCTTAGTACATTGGCTCAAAGATCAAGGAGGGACAGGTTCAATAAAAAAAGAACAATGTCTTTTCTTTTTTGAGCAAGACATTCTGTAGATTTGTCAATATTAGATTCACAAATCTAATATTGACAAAGCTACAGAATGTCTACTTTTTCAGGTGAAATTTAAAAAACCGGTCATATTTTAGAAATATTTAACTGGTTATTAACAACAAAAGCAAAAGGAGTAATTTATTCTTGACAGGGCACTGAGCTTATACTGTATTATTTTCATCCCTTTTCACATACTCCCTGGGAAAACTATTATTTCCTGTTAAATGGAAATGGAAAAGTGAGTATTTGTAATGCCCTGATAATTGCAGTTGTCAGTAACCTTAGCATTATGTGTTATGCCACCGTTATTTATTTATTTCCATGATCCTACAGAAATTGATTTCAGTTTTTACTAAATTGCTATTTATGTTGTATTTCTAATTTAAGGGCTCTGACTGGCACTCTTTAGTTGCTGATATCTTGGTAGCATTCAGAAAGGAAAGACATCTGTGGCTCAGACGGCAGGAGATGGAAGGAGAAATGTTGACTTTGAGCTCAGCATTTCAGACAAGACCCACACTCTCTTCCCAGGAAGGGTAAGCCCTGTGACTTTTCTGTCCTGATAATCTATGCTTGTGTTTAGGGAGGGGTAAGGTGAGTGGTGCACAGTAAAGTCTCCAAGGTGAAGATGAAGCTTGACCAACAATCAAGTAAAATAAAATTAGAGGCTTCGTTGCAACATTAATATCTCTGAAATTTTCTGCACAAGATCCACTGACAAACATAGAAACATAGGCTAGAACAGCAGGGAAGTACTGCAAGGCCTATGTGGTCTGCAAGTTTCATCTTCCTACCATAGGGGCTGATGTAGTAAACCGCTCTAAGCCATCCGCGAGCTTTCTGCGTGGGTTTTCCGGCACTGACCTTACTCATGTATATAATAAAGTTTTTAGCATCGCAAAAACCCACACAAAACACATGCGGTTGGTTTAGCGTGGGCCCATGCAAATGGCATGCAAATAAAGCTATCAGCTATTTCTGGGCAATGCAGAGAGCCGCACAAGCAGGGAGACCTGTTAGTGCCCATTTTTGTGCACAATTTTATAGTGCCTAGGTCAGAGCCAGAGTAAAACTTAAAGCACCTGCTTGGTGGCCATTTTACTCCATTGCTAGCATTTGTGTGGCTGTGTGTAAGATGCTTTTCTTGGTGTAATCATGGATTAAATGCACTTTTCTCTGATGGTTTGGTACATTTTGCTGGTCAGCTTAAGAATAACAGCGACAGAAGCTTTATAGCATGGCAGAGAGCGGGAACAGGTTGAGAGAAGACAGTTGCTTGCTGAAGGAGGGCTCACAGGCTGTCCTGGCTCATGCCGCTCACAGAAGGGTACGCAGGCAGTGGCTATTCTGCCTGAGGACAACATTGCTGGGGCTGCTGGAGACAGATGTGGTGCATACCTATAGACTAAGTTCCAGGTTAATTCTTGCTCTCTATGAAGAAATCAAGGATGATATAGATTCTGTAACAGAGCGTGGATGTGCCATTCTTGGCTTGGTCAGGCTTCTCTGTGCCTTGCATTTTCTCGCCATGGGCTCATACCAGAAGAACACAGATGCTGTGGTGGTTGGTATGGACCAGTCAACATTTTCAAGGCAAGTAAGCCAGGTACTGAGGGCCATGATGAAGTGGGTCAGGTGGTACGTCAAGTAACCACAGCAGCTTAAGGAGTGACAGGAAATCAAGTGTGCTTTTTTGACATAGCTGGCATGCCGAATATAATGTGCACAATTGATTGCACCCATGTTGCTCTGACCTCCCCCACATGGGAGAGAAATGGCATACCATAACAGGAAGTATTTCCACTCCCTGAACATACACGTTGTCTGCAATGCACAGCTGAAGATCCTCAGTGTTGTCTCCAAGTTTGCTGGAAGCAGCCATAACACCTTCATCCTTGCGCAGTCAGCGCTGACACAAAATTTCACTGAAGGGAAATACAGTGAAGCTGGTTGCTTGGTAAGTTCTAAATCAAGTCAAAACAAAGAACATACTATTCCACTATAGCATGAAGCGGATTGGGGCAGGTGTCAAAAGATCCAAAAGTTTAGCTAAAACATTTCAATGTAAGTTCTCTGGTGCGGGTACCAAAGGTAGAATAGTATGCACTTTTTGGTACATGATGCCAAAGCATATACTAATCTGTTACACCAATGGCTGGAAATTTGCTAAACAATAGTGCACACGTTCCTTTTTTTTTTTTTTAATAGGAAATATTGGATACAGTTACAAAGTTTGGTTGCTCCCTCCCTAGTCTGCACCACATACAGCAGTGGAAGTCCATTCTAATGAGACACACGCAAAAACCAGAACAGTAATCGAAAGTACATTTGGTGTTTTGAAAAGCAGGTTCTGCTACCTTGACCACTCTGGAGGTGTGCTGCAGTATTTGCCAGAGAAATAAGTGGATATTGTAGTGGAGTGCGCCATGCTGCAAAAGATCACTCTCCAGCATGGCATAAATCAAGATCTGGATCCGGACCTGGTACCAGAGCCTGTAATATTCGTACCTGCTGCAGGTGGAGATAGCACAGCAAGGGGGAATGAGGTCTGTCGCAAGGTTGTTGCAGACTACTTCAGAGTTATGTTTTGGGATGGATTGATCAGGTGGTGTATAGAGTAGGATTCTGACTTCAAAATTTTTCTTTTCTCAGATTGGAGCCAACCCTTGTGGAGATGAATGCCAGAAGGATGCATCGTTTTTCAAAATGTTCAAATTGTAAATATGCCTGTTATTTAAAATTTTGCAATGTGCCTGTTTAATTAGTAATCAACATTTTTTTATTGCATTTCAAACCTTAAACATACAATTTAAACCTGATAGAGAGGGTTTCTTCAAACCATCAAGTAAACCAGCAAGATGAGAAAAAACATTTTTCTGAAAAGCCATAAACCCCCCTTCCCCTCTCCCTATCTTTTTTTTCAAAATAATTTTTATTAACAGGAAGACGTTACACACACTTGGGATAACAATAGCATATGCAAACAGAAAACCGCGTACAATATAAGCGTTGCACGTACATGATCGGTCCAACAACCGAACCCACTGTAAACGTATTCCTGGTTTTCCTTTTTTTTATTCTCTCCCTATCTTGAATGCCTGTTTAATTAAATCTTTTTTTTTTTAAACAATTTTCTATTTTAAATGCAATTTTAATGAAGTTAAATTTTTGAATGGCAGCCTCGTTCTTCATTGGTCTCATTCTTCATCAATGTGAATGCTAGGTCTGTGACATCCATGAAACAGAGGCCCAGCACCTTTTCTCCAGAGAGGTTTTCACAGTGGTGTGGGAAGTCTCTGGAGCAAAGATGTGGGCCTCCTTTTCATGAGCATTACAGTCCCAGCTGAGCCTTGCTTGGGTGGTTCATGGGTGTCACTGGCCCTGCGTCCTGGCTTTAGAAGGACACCAGTGTGGAAGACTTTGCAGCAAGGAAGCTAGGCCTGTGACAATTGTGAAATAGCATCTTTGCTCCAGAGATTTTCAAGACTGGTCTCAAAAATATCTGGTCCAAGGATATAGGCGTGGGCCATCCCTTGATAGACCCTAAATTAAAAAAAAACCCCACAAGACACATAAAATTTCTCAGATTGTTTATTTGACTTCAAAAGCAATTGCACAAGTAAACATTTGGAATTGACTTCAAAGTTATTGCATAAAATGCAAGGTTGCATATGCAGCAGAAGTCCACAAATTTCATCAACAGGTCTATAAACTGAGAAACCCCCACCGAAAGTCTGGCAAGTTAGAGAAAGCATCTGTTTTCTGAAGAAAGAGTTGTAGACCAGCAGGTTTAAAGTTATCTGGCTAACCTAGCTGGATTATACCTGATATTCGGCTAGGTTAGTCAGATATCTCAATCCCTCCCCAGAACATCCCTGAAGTGCTGGATAACCAGCTGAATATGTTGCATTAGCCATTTAAACGGATAACTCATGCGTTATCCATCTAAATTGTTGTGCTTGGCCGATCGAGGACACACCTGTGACTGGCAGCTCTTATCTCCTGCCCTGAGTCGGAGAGGGACCACTGAACGAAGATGCGGCAGGCCACTGCCCAGGCCCGACACGCCGTGCTAGGAACAGTGCTCAGCTGAGCGGGGCGTCCCTAGGTGTGTGTGCGGCTCAGCTCCATTTAAAGGGCCTGTGGTGAGAAACCCAATGCAGAGCCTGCAGATGACATCACATGCTCTCCACTATTTAAAGCCTGCTCAGACCTGCCTCAGATGTCCTGGCAATAGGTCGAACTCTTCAGAGTAGCTGATTGCCTCGTTGTTCCTGGTTCTTGATCCTGCTTTGGTTCCAGTGGTTTGTCTTCCTGTTCCTGGTTCCTTCCTATGTCTTCAGAGTTCCTTTATTCCTGTTTTGTGGTACCTCGTTCGTCTTCAGTGTCTTCCTGCTGTTCCAGTTTGCCTCTTTCCCCCTGGATTTAATTCTCGGCTTGACCTTGGTTCGGATCCCTGGTTTGTTTTCATTTGGATTCCTGGCTTGACCTTGAACTGCTTCTCGACCACATTGTCTTCTGCCTGCCCTGTGACCTCTGCTAGCTTCTCGTTTTGCTGTACTCCACCTACTCTTGATCTAGGTCTGCTCTCATCTCTGCTGTCTGCTGCCTGCCCTGATCTCTGCTTGGACTGACTTCATTTTATTCCTGTTGGCCACAACCTCTTCACAGAGGCCCGTGCCTAAGTCCAGCTGGCCTCGGCACCCAAGAGCTCAACCTAAGGGGAACAAGTTTCCTGTTGGGCCTCTGCTCCAGCCAGTTCCTCTTGCCGACATTGAGGACCTGTGGGGCTCCTCCCTGTTGGTAGCATCAACCTCACCTCGGTCCAAGGGTCCAGTTCCGTAACATAAATGGTTTTTAAATATTGACCTCAAGGTATCCGAGTGGGAGGAGCAGCCACATAGAGATAAGGCATCTGAGTGGAAGAAGCATGTGCACCCAAAGGAAGAGGAGGAATGCAACCAGCATCTCCACACACTGCAGAAATGAGCGTTGATGATGAAGATGCACTCACCTTCAAAAGAGAAAAGGAAAAGAGAAAAAAGTGAGAAGAAATGCAAGTAATAAGCTATTTAGCCTACTGGGGAATCAGCAGGAATAACACTGTAGAATGTTGGAGTGTGAATACTCACAGGAAGAGAAGAGACAAGCATCGGAGGGTGGTGGGTCAAGTCCTAGCAAAGACAAGGTGTCGAAGAGGGGGGAAGCATCTGCATAGAGACATCGCATAGAGACAAGACGTCAGAGCAAGAGAAGCATATGCACCAGAGGGAAGAATCGGAGCGCAACCACCATCTCCGCACACTGCAGTGATGAGTGATGATATGGTAGGGTTCAGGTACTGTTATTGGTGGTTGAGCATGGCAAGGTTAGGGATTGTCATTAGTAGTTCAGCCTGGCAATAGACTGTGGGATACTCATTGGTGGTCTGGCATGGCAGATGACATTAGTGGTCCGGCATAGGGCTGGGATGGATCCAGGTGAAGTCAACAAAAGTGGAAACTTACCTTGAGGATGTGGTTTGTGACCATGGCCATCACCTCTGTCTCTGTATAAGGGTCTGCGGCATTCTGTAGTTTCAGAGGAGGGCGTGTGCTTGCCTCCTGGGGGAACATGAGCCTGGTCAGACAGTTCAGTGTCCAATTGATATCCCGCAAAATGGAGTCAGGGCCACTTAGGACACTAGCAATGTTATCAGATGAAGTGTGAATGCAAGCCAACATCATATTGGCTGCAGATGTACTCCCTCTCACTTACATTATGACCTCTCTATGCATCTGGTGCATTTTTTTTTTTTTTGCATTCACTCCATCTCTCTATGTATAGCCCTCCATCCAGTAGTCATACTGGACTCTACAAGTTCTTACCTAGTAATCAGTTGCATCACCAGCTGATCACCATGCCTGCCAAGGAGGGGAGTGGTGCTTGTATCAGCCATATCATCACCTGGAGACTCACTGCCCATACAGATGCCCACACAGATGCCAGGTGTGACTGGTACATCCAAGATTTCAGGCAAAGATGTGTCTTGCCACATGATGTGGAATTCAACCATCTTACTATCCTCTTGTGTGGCTTCTGCGGTCTTGTTGGTTCTTCAGTTCCCATCAGTGTATCCTGGGTCTGACTCTCTTTGGCAGGTACCTCTTTCTCTGTCCTTTGCTGAACTCATTCTTCCACAGTGTCTGAATCTGTGCCCTCAGTATGGACACTTGTCACATAGTCTGCAGAGTCATCTGACCAGTTCTTTTGTCAGCATCAGCTGCACCTCAGATGGCGAGCCCTTTTCTGCCTGGTGCTTGGACCACTCAATCTATATCAGTTTGGCCTTAACAGCCAATCTGGTGTCCTACCAACGGTGTTTGAGCTGCTCCACTTTTCTGCTGGCTACCAACAAGTTGCTGATGTCCTTTGCACTGCTCTCCCATATCTTCCTGCCCCATTTCCCCTCCCTGGCTACACTCAACTGACTCACCTATCACATTCCTCCTATCCAGTCCATCAGCACTCACCCATTTGTCATGCTCATCTTCTCCCACACTCACACCCCCTCTGTCATGCTCCATTTTCACCACAGCCACAAACACCCACCTTGCTCTTTCAGGAACCTAAACAAGCAGACAAAAAAGACCACTCGGAATATGGTGAATTTTCATGGATGGGGGAAATTCACATAGGTACCTGAAACTCAGCTACTGACCTGAATAATAGAGGAACAAGGCAGCCTGTGTTGTAACATAAATTACAAGTGTAAGAATACATTACATATCTAATTCACTTATCCAATAGAAAATGAAACAAAATATATTTAACAAATTATCTTGTCTCTATACTTAAGAAAATTAAGATGCATATGTTCAACATTTACGTATAAGGCACACTTTACATGCGTGATTTATCACGCAATACTGAGGTCAATCTAAAAGCAGTGAACAACTTGTCCCATTAATTCTTAGAATATCTTGCTTTTTTGTAGCATCTTTTTTCTATTCCAATGCTATAGCTACATCACTTTGGTTCTCGCTTTTAGCATGTTCTAGACATCTAAATAAAGCTTTTCTGCGCAGACTCTATTTTGTGGCAAGGCGAGGTACAGCTGTGGTGGCCGGGTTTAAAGAACCCGGCAGCGTCTGACGTCACCAGGAGGGCTGTCCTGCGATTCCCGCACTGGCCCCTTTAAATGCAGAGCCCCGGCGTGCGCGCGCGCCTAGGGGGCGGGGCCAGCCGCGGGCCATCGGCGGTGTCTCCCTCTCATGGGGAGCGCCGCGATAGGCCGCGTTCCAGGCCTGGGGGGCCGACGAAGGTCTCCTGCGGCCGGACCGGGCCACGTGGTAAGTGGAGGTCCCGGGGCATGGACCGGGACCATAATAGTAATATTGTTTTTCCAAAACAGACGGGAGTCAGATTGACAGCTAGGAAGAGCAACTATTAAGAAGAATTACATCATAATTAAAGTATTATTTGGATATATAAAATAAAAATAAAAAAATATATATAAAAAAGGGTAAAGCAAAAACATATAAGAAAGTTTGGAAGATCTTTTGGAGATCAAAGACAGTATGCAAAATAAATGGTTTTAACCATAAAGTGGTTATTACACACATAGAGCTACCGCACATAAAAACTCATCATAAAATTTCCCCTAAGTAGTTGTGGGTTGGAGATATTGTTTGGAGAGGGGAATTGAGGCTTGTAGTTCGTAGTTCAGTCTGTAAATCCAGCAAATGGCCAGCCTGCACTGCTTTGTAGGCAGACATTTAATCAAACAAAGCTTGAGCAACAGTGCCTTCTTTTGAGGGGGGTCTCTGAAGCTCAGGTTATGCAAGTGGCTGCTGTCTGCTCACATAACTTAGGCAGAAGACCCTCGTAAAAGAAATTTGTGAGAGCAGTCTGATTTCTCTCATTATTGGGTCCTCTAATCCTGAGTAAATTACATACATTTCAACAAGTTTGCTCAGAAATTCAGATGGCTTCTCAGTTGGCATCATTTTACACTGTAAGATCCTTGGCCAATCAGTCTTAGTGGGGGACAATGTCTAACGCTCCTGCAAACAGCCTTTTCCTCACCTCTTCAGAAGGGGAGGTAGGGTTTGGAAATGGAGGGTTCGTACCAGTTAGCCTTGCTAAACGAGCTAAGATGAATATTTCTTGGCAATACAAGTTTTAAAAGCTGGTCCACATCTATGAACGTCGGGTTGTATATGCTAAATAAGGCCTCTAGCTCCTCAATCCACTTTCTGGGTTGTTTTCTGTAATGAAATCGTCGGCTCAGTGTGCTGCAGCAGTCAAAAAAGCAAACAAAATGTTAGGAATTAATAGGAAGGGAATGGTTAATAAAACAGAAAATGTCTTAATGCCTCTGTATCACTCCATGGTGAGACCGCACCTTGAATACTGTGTACAATTCTGGTCGCCGCATCTCAAAAAAGATATAGTTGCGATGGAGAAGGTACAGAGAAGGGCAACCAAAATGATAAAGGGGATGGAACAGCTCCGCTATGAGGAAAGGCTGAAGAGGTTAGGGCTGTTCAGCTTGGAGAAGAGATGGCTGAGGGGGGATATGATAGAGGTCTTTAAGATCATGAGAGGTCTTGAATGAGTAGATGTGACTCGGTTATTTACACTTTCAGATAATAGAAGCACTAGGGGGCACTCCAAGAAATTAGGAAGTAGCACATTTAAGACTAATCGGAGAAAATTATTTTTTACTCAATGCACAATTAGGTTCTGGAATTTGTTGCCAGAGGATGTGGTTAGTGCAGTTAGTGTAGTTGGGTTTAAAAAAGGTTTGGATAAGTTCTTGGAGGAGAAGTCCATTACCTGCTATTAATCAAATTGACTTAGGGAAAGGCATCTTCTATTACTGGCATCAGTAGCATGGGATCTTCTGAGTGTTTGGGTAATTGCCAGGTTCTTGTGGCCTGGTTTGGCCTCTGTTGGAAACAGGATGCTGGGCTTGATGGACCCTTGGTCTGACCCAGCATGGCAACTTCTTATGTTCTTATGAGGCAAAGATTGCTTAATGGTTAACAAATCATTTTACGGCCATGAAACATAAACCTCCTGAGTGCCTCCCTTATTGTTAGCTAGAACTGTCTGCAAGGGAAAGCAGAGTAATATTTTCTGTTACAAAAGGATCAGATTTCTCAGGGGAGTTGTGGAGTTTCTCATGGGAACACTCAGCGCCCCTGTCACACCCTGGGTAGTTGAGGAAGCACTGCGGGGTTTGTGGGGAGCCATGGGAAGGAAAGGACGTGAGGAAGGATGGGGGCTTATGGATGGTTCAGCAAGGAGGAGGCAGATGGTCGGAAAAAGAGGGAGTGGAACAGTTAACTGTCAGAGCAGAGAAGCCCTTGACCCCCTCTTCAGGGTAGGGAGACTATTCCCCCAAGATTATGGAGCACCTGACTCTTACAAAATCAGTAACACTGTTGGACACAAACAGACCCAACAGCTTATGCCTTGGCTGTGCCAGTAACAAATGCACTTTGAATCACAATACACCATTCACACCCAGGCACACCAGTACTGGGACACTGCAGGTACTGGGGCGTTTCCTTTTTCCGCCACTATACACAGGTAGGCGGGAAACCCGAATCCCTATCACAATTATCTATATATATATAGCTAAAGTACAATAATGAATACTATGTGTGGTTACATGGTAAGAAACAGACTCAAAGCTGCACAAGAAACAAAGAGAGAGAGAGTGAGAGAGCGAGAGAGCGAGAGAGAGAGAGAGAGAGAGAAAACTTACCACAACTGGGGGGGGGGGGGGGGGGGGGGGGTGTAGGAATGCGGCAAAATCCAGCAGAGCAGACAGCCCAGTACCACACAGCCCAAAAAATTATGTGGAAGAGGAAAACAAAAATCATGGCACAATCAATACAATTTGAAGACCCACAAAAATCCTGGGGGTCCAGGGGGGAATCATCTTGTATGGTAAAAATCAGAAAAAAGACAGAAGAAAAGGATGGAAATTGCTGCAGAGCAGGTTCTGGGGGAGAATGAACAATTCTCCAAGACACCTCCACCCCCGAGGGTTTCAGCACCAGAACCCGTGGTGAATTTTCCCCTGATAGGGGGAATTTAAGTAGGTCCATGAAACTCAATTCTGCATATAAATGTCAAATAATAATACAAAAAATTCAAATAACATATAGACAGGATACAATCAAACTTCCCTTTGTATTATCAGATAGTATGTATATCTGAGAGCCCAGGCTATCGATTTGAATAAAAGAGAAACAAGCCTGCCTGTGTTGCAGCAGAAATTACATCTTATAAGTATAAGAGCAAATTGCATATCTAGTTCGCTTATCCAATAGAAAATGACACAAAATATCTTTAACAAATTATCATGTTGTCGCTAGGCGTAAGAATATTAATATATAACATTTACATATAAGGCACACTTTACATGGTGAAATATCACGCAATACTGAGGTCAATCTAAAAGCAGCAAACAACTTGTCCTATTAATTCTTAGAATATCTTGCTTTTTCCTAGCATCTATATTGCAATGCTTTAGCTACGTCACTTTGGTTCTTGCCTTTAGCGTGTTCTAGCCATCTAAATTTATTTATTTATTTAACAGTTTTATATACCGAAGTTCTAGCAACAAAGTTACTAATCAATTCGGTTTACATTGTAACAATAAAATTGACAGAATGTAGAATAATGTCTTACAGAGAACAGGGAAGATTTAACTTGGAAAAATAAAATAAAATAACTTAATGAGAACAATAAATAACTTCAACGGAGTAAGGAGAGTACAATTTAAACAACAAAATAATTTAGGAGAATATATGTTCGGAATTGAATGAGTTGGGCCTGAGGTCGAATATTGAAAAGATCAGAATAGTTATTGGGATTAGGAGAATGCTTGATTAAACAACCAAGTCTTGAGTCTCTTTTTAAAGGTGGGAGTCGATTGTTCCAATCTCAGGTCAGGAGGGAGAGAGTTCCAGAGTTTAGGTCCAGCGGTGGAAAGAGCTCTTTTACTAAGAGAAGCTATTCTGCAGAGTCTCTATTTTGTGGCTGCTGTTATCCTCACTGAAAAAGGAATTTAACAAGAAACTCTTAAAAATTACCACAGCAATCATAAAAGAACGCCAAACATCAGCTCCAACCACCAACTCCAACCAGCTCCTAACAGCACGCAACACATTGCCTTGGAAAGAGCTTTTTTCCCCAGAAAATTTGATGGACATCTGTGCACATCAATTACATTTCAGTTTGGCCCATGTCACTTTAAACAGCTCATAAGCAACTCTGCAGTGTTTTTTTCATTAGCACCAATTTTTGGCACCTGTTTTTTCCGCAGGTTTCTGCATCAAGGCTTTAATTTGTTTTTGTGCATGTTTTTTTGACTTGCATGGGATTTTAGCACAGGTCTCATTTGCATATCATATTATTACATCCAATGGGGCCACCTTTTTTTTTTTTTTTTTACCATGCGTGCTATCAAAAATGGGTGCAAAAACTTGGTCTAAATTTTGGAACAGGTTTAATTAATCGGCCCCATAATGCTGTAGATCCTACTTGGTTCCTGGTTTTGCTCCCTCTTGTCTTCTGACAAGGACCTGCTTTTCTTGTCCCATGCCCTCTTGAATTCTGATAGCATATTTTTCCTCCATGACTTATGTCAGAAGGCTATCCCATGCATCAACCACCCTTTCTGTGTAAAAATGCTTTCTTAGGTCATGCTTTCTTAGGTCATGCCTTAATCCTCTTTCCTCAAGGCTCATAACATGATCCCTTTTTTTTGGAGATGCAGTTTCTCCAAAATATTGTTTGCTTCTTGTGCCTTACTTATACCTATAAGCTAGTTACTTGAAATATAATGAAGGTAGTACCTGCATTTAAAATAGCCAGACAGAATCATTTTAGGAGCACCTAGTGATAATAGAGCATTTTTTGGTCCTTTCCTTCTCCCATTGTTGTAAGCTATATTTCTGTCGTCAGAGGAGGAGAGGAAGAGAGATGAAATGTGTGATGGAGATTTTTCTGACTACTCAGAAATCAAACTTAAGAAAATTTTAATAGATCTGAATAATTTTGGTAGCATAGGATATGGCAGCAGGACCTCAGTGGGGATAGCAATTGTCTGATCGTCACGTGCTACTTCTATTACTTCTAAAATACAGCTATCCATTTACATTCATCAGCATGCCTACGAAATCACAAAATGTAAAGTTTTTAATAATTTTTCTTTCTTGTAATAGCTGCCGGGAGACTATCAGAAACCTGAAGCCTGACATTTCCTTCAACATTCTTTTATATCAATGTCTGCTGCAAGTTCCTAGAATTAATTAGAAAATAATTAAAAGCACAGTGCACCTTACTCTAGAGGTCCTTGTTGCAGCAAATATTAAAGGAAATCAAGGTGGGTGTTTTAATGCAGACTTTTCAGTATAAACAGATTTCAACAGTAGATTCAGGAACCCCTTGGCTGGAGGGGGAAGGGGGCAGGGATTTAATTACTAGTGCAAGAGCTTCTGACTTGGACAGAAGGGGATATATGCTTTGAGGAGGCCCCGGGGAAAGGAAAATAACTGGTCTGAGATAACATAGAATTTGGAGGTGGGTCAAGAGTCTAGAGCAGCCCTTTGTTAATGCCTGATTGGAATACCAGTCAACACCATCCTCCTTATATATCACTATAAGCAGAATTGATTGGGTTTTTTTTTTTTAAATTCTTTTCATTTCAGCAGAATTTGGAAGTACAACATTACATACCAAATGTGTATGATCAAAATAACATCAAATAAATGCAGAGAGATCTAATGTGATCAAACAACAATAACTAGAGCCCAAACTCTCTTTTTTTTTTTAAGCCCTAGATATGTGTCTTTTTAACACTATTCATTATCTATAAAGAATAATTATCGCGGGCACACTGTTATCATTAATATGTCACTCCAGAGCATGTACAAGATTCTTGTTGGCTCTGCTGGACATCATGCTTTCCCCCAGACACAGACACAACCATATTCTGTGTTCCAAATATTATCCACCCCTTGATTTAAATCCAAAATAAGCTTTTCAGGGGCTGACAACATTTTTTTTTTTTCATAATCAGCACTTGCCTCTGATCAGGTTATCACCTGGTGGGGTTCAACAAGCATTTTGCCTTTTTTTTTTTTCTAACATGCATCAGAATTACACAGTTGCAATTTCCTGACCTTTGTTAAGAGTTTTAGGAAAGGCACGATATCTTGAGAAAAGGGGGTAGGATGAAGCATTGCACTTAATATCAGGTTTGAACTTTGCATTGTGCTTCCAGCTGCAGGCATTCTGGGCTAGCATCAGGTTTTGTTTTCCTCTAGTAAAATATTAAACAGATGCAGCCCATCTGTTCCTTTTGTCCTATAGAGGGGCCTTTTTCTTTGTTTACATGGCTGGAAAGTCTTCTATTGTTCCTCTTTTGTCGTCCTTCAATCTGCTGTACCTTTCACTTTATTTTAATATCTTTATTGCCTACAGGAAGAATTGAGCTGTGAGGTTAGCCTGCATCTATGAGTCATGAATCCAGAATTTAAAGCTACCTTTACAATTACATTCTGTCCTATCTTACTTAGCCAGATAAGTAGCAGTTTTTGAGACTTATCTGGCTAAGTGGCGCAAATTTCCTACACCCGAGTATTTGTGCTCCTAATTTTAATCATTTACACGTGGATATCAGTCAAGACAGCAAGACTAACACAGGTAAGAGAAAGGGCATTATCCTTAGCAGGACCCATATTATGGAACTCAATGCCATTGGAATTAAGACTACAAAGAGAAAACAAAACTTTCAGAAAAAATCTTAAAACTTGGCTATTCAAACAAGCCTTTCAAAAAGAGAAGGGAGAATAGAATCCAGGGAAATGCAAGGTTTAAACCAGGTAAGTGCAAGGGACAAAACACCCACGCAAACAGAAATCACTAAGGATGTATGTTTTTGTTTTAATAGAATTCATCAGTAAAGGATAAGTTACTTATAGAATGAGTCCTTGACTCAAAACTGCTATAGAATCAAACGGGACATGATAGCGTTCACTCTCATTTAACAACTAACATTGATTAAAACTATGTTACCGAACATTATGGCACCTGTGTAAACTGATAGAGGTTAATAGTATTTCTTTTGTGCCTTACTGTAAACCGTTGTGATGGTACCCACCTTAACGACGGTATAGAAAAAGTTTTAAATAAATAAATAAATACATACATACATAAATCATCAAATTTTGTAACAGATGTGTGTGAAGAAAATTGCCAGTTTTACCAATTAGTCCACAAGTTTGCCCAGTCTATCTCTAGGTCACCAAGACTCTCCCAGTCCTTCAGTCTGAACTGCCCTCAGTTTACCTAGACCCCTCACCCAGTCACAGTATTTGACTATAAAGAATTTTATTCTCACTTACAGCAGATAATTAGCAGGTGTAACTATATGCAGGTAACAGACGTACACACGTTGCTTTGGCAGGTTATAAAATAGCAACTTATTCACATAAATGTTGGCCATGCCACGGAACGCCCATGGCCTGCCCCTTTTTTATACGAGGACATTTATTTGCGCGCCATTACTGTTATGATCCTGTTGTGGACCCCATCCCACGGACATGCTCTCACCTTTCTCCCTCTCCAGCCCGACGCTGCTGCCTTTTCATCGTGGTCTGGACCACCGCCAAGCCGCACCTCCCTTCTTTTTCGTGGCCTTGCTGCCGCTGCTGCTTCCTCCTGTGCGGCTGTAGCTGCACCACCGACTCCTCCTTTGAGGGAAATCCCCGACAGGATTCCCTCCTCCTCCGCAGCCCGAGTGCCGCAGTCGGAGCTCCTCTTCAGCGGCACAGTGTCGCCGCTGT
Organism: Rhinatrema bivittatum; assembly: GCF_901001135.1. Taxonomy (NCBI): domain Eukaryota; kingdom Metazoa; phylum Chordata; class Amphibia; order Gymnophiona; family Rhinatrematidae; genus Rhinatrema; species Rhinatrema bivittatum. Next base: position 85,939 of record NW_021821215.1, read on the forward strand.
CTTCCTTCATCTTCGGGGCAGGATGTCGCCCCCAGCATGGCTTCTTTTTGTGGCAGGAAGCTGCCGCGGCCTGCCTTCTCCTCCTCCATGTGGCAGGACGCTGCTGCAGGCCTCAGCTCCATTCTCCAGCCTCTGGGGTCCCTCTAGGCGCGGGCACGCGTCTTTCCTCACTATTTAAAGGGCTAGAGACAGGAAGTATTCTTCGGCCTCATCAGATGACGTCTTCAGGGCTTTTCCTGGACCTGCCCTATTTAAAGGCCCTGCTTCAGTTCCTCAGGGCCTTTGAATGGAGTTACAGCTCCTTCCTTGGAGTTACATCTGCTCCATGGACTTCTCTAGCCCATGGAGTTCCATCGTTGTCCATCTTGCTGCTCCTGGCCAGATGACTTCTCATTCCATATTCTTCATGTTCCTGATGTCTCCATCCAATGTCCTGGGTCTTGTCCCTCATTGAATCTCCTGCGTGTTCCAGTCCTCAGTTTCCCTTCCTGAAGTCCTGGAGTTCCTCGTCTGTGTCTAGATGTCCAGTCGTCCCCTTGTCCAGATGTCCAGATGTCCTCTCATCCGATGTCCACTTGTCCAGATGGCCACTTGTCCTGATGTTCTTCGACCACTCGCCCAGATGTCCAGATGTGCACTCGTTCAGATGTCCAGGCGTCCAGATGTCCTTACCTTCGGGGGTACCATTCTCTTGTGTACTGATCTCCTTCATTCCTCATCTCGATCCTGAAGAATCCGCAGCTGCCTCTGCTGTCTACCGAACTTCGTCTCTAGCCATCCTTCTTGGGAGTAAATCCGTCTCATTCAGTGTCCGTCTTCAGTGACTGGAGTCCCCTTCCAGCTAGTCCTCTCTCAAGCGCTGTCTGGATCCTTCTCTCCGTCCTGTGCTTGTTCCGCTCCCCGCCTGGTCCACGACCAACTACTCAGGTTATGTAGGGAGCACAGCGGGACAGTGGGACTGTGACCAGTCCATGTCAGGCTGTGTAGGGTGCCCTGTGGGACAGTGCCTTCCAAGTTCCAAGAGTCTCATCTCTTCCAAGTCACCAAGAGTCTCGTCTCTTCCAAGTTCCAAAGAGTCTCATCTCTTCCAAGTTCCAAGAGCCTCGTCTCTCCCATGTTCCAAAGAGTCTCGTCTCTTCCAAGTTCCAAGAGCCTCATCTCTCCCATGTTCCAAGATTTTCATCTCTCCCAAGTCTCCAGTCTCATTTCGTCCAAGTTCCAAGAGTCTCTTCTCATCCAAGTCTCCAGAGTCTCATCTCGTCCTCGTCTTCGTTATGTATTCTGAGTCTTCTCTCATTCTAGGATCAGGAGCCTCCCATTCCATTCCCGTTTCCAGCCCTCTGCCTCCATCTGACTTCACTGGTGCGTGTTGGCTCAGTGGGGACTGAACTCGATTTGTCCCAGCTCCTGTGTTCTTGCTCTGTCTGTGCCTGAACTCGCTCACCTCCCTTGGGGCGTGCCTTGGGGCTCCTCCCTGAGTCACCCCTTGGGCCAAGGGCTCACTCTCTCCCAGGAGCAGATGATTGCACCTCTGCGTCCCTCCTCAGGGCCTGCAGGGCGCGTTCGCAGCAATTACTTGCACGTGTATGTCTGAGGTTTATAAAATAGCATTTATGTAAATATGTGTTATTTGCATGCGCATCTGCTAATTTTTACACACGCAACTCTTTGAAAATCAGAAAAATCAGTACAAAAACAATTGGCACAACATTTGGAAGTAAATAACATACTATACCCAGCTCAACATGGTTTTAGGAACAATTTTAGAACTGAAACATTACTTCTCTCGCTATCAGATACAATACTACGAGGCTTCGATTATGGGAATCAATACTTACTCGTTTTATTGGATTTATCAGCCGCGTTTGATATGCTAAACCATAATATACTATTACAGAGATTGAATGAGATTGGACTGTCTGAGAACATGCTCTCATGGTTTAAATCGTTTTTATCCAATAAATTTTATCAGGTACAAATCAATAATAAATTATCAGATAAAATAGACTTAACAACTGGAGCTCCTCAAGGATCTGCACTGTCGGCTAAACTTTTAATATTTATATTTTACCGATCTGTCATTTTTCATCTGGTCTTGGAATTTTATATTTTATATATGCAGACGACATTCAGTTACTATTGCCAATTGACGATACCATTGAAAAAACTCTGGAAACAGCAAAACTATGCTTAGATCTATTAAACAACTCCTGACACAGATGGAATTAATAATAAATATAAACAAAACTGAATTTATACATCTGGAGAGAAAACAAACAAAAATTGTACAAACACCAATTACACTAAAGAACAACCTAAAAATTGAACTAACAGAAACAGTATGGAACCTGGGGGTAATAGTAGACAGAGAACTAAATTTCAAACAACACATATCAGTAAAAGTAAGAGAGGGTTACGCAAAATTGATGTTATTAAAAAATTTCAAACCGCTACTACCATTTTCACATTTCAGATCAATACTACAGGTTTTAATATTCACAAGCACCGATTATTGTAATTCTTTCCTACTCGGTTTACCAGAATCAACGATCAGGCCATTACAGATACTTCAGAATACAGCAGCCAGATTTTTAACAGGCACGAAACATTCAGAGCACATCACTCCAATATTAGCAGATTTACATTGGCTTCCGATCGAATACAGAATTCAGTATAAAATATTATGTATGTACTGTTCATAAAATATTATATGATGATAATACCGAATGGCTTAACACTAAAATTCGAATACATGTCCCACAAAGTAACCTGCGATCCGCTAATAAAGGGATTTTGTCAATTCCATCATTAAAATCAGCGAGGCTCACACAAGGGACAGAGCAATATCACTAGCAGGCTCAACACTGTGGAACACGATGCCACAAGAAGTAAGAGTGATCACAGAGCATAAACGTTTTTAAATCTGATCTTAAAACTTGGTTGTGCACGCAGGCATTTACATCCAAGAGCAATGACACGTAGAATTGATTTATAGCTTTTATTAATTTTACTATGTGTGTAGGTTTTTAAGAATGTTTTACTTAATGTATTTTATGTTGTGCACAGGATTTTAAGATTGATGGTCATTTCATGCTATAGATTACGTTTTTAGAATTATTAATATTAGTGTTTTTTATTTTTTAATATGATTACCATGTAATAATGTATTTATTTAGATGTTTGGCACTTGTACTAATTTTATTGTTTGTATTTTATTAATTTATATTTTGTGCCATGTGAACCGTTGTGAAGGAATCGATCCAAATGACGGTATATAAACCTTACTAAATAAATAAATACATTTACCTTAACGTGCGCATAATATTTGAATTAAATGCTTTCTGAGGTTTGTCATCTTTTAAAGTTTCGTTTGAAGACATGGGAACTAAAGCATTTTCTGTTACATTCTCTGTCAGCTGCTGATACATTTTGTCTTGTGATAACAGCCAAGCAATGGAAGACACAGATTTAATAGGGACAAAGAAAACCTGCAACTTTACCAGAAAACCTGTAATAGGGACAGAGAAAACCTACAAATCAGATAAGGAAAGGAGCGTGAGTTATACAACGCAACGCCAGTGAAATATGCACAGAAATACATTGCCTACTGTGCAGTGGAAAATACAAAGGGGTCGATATTCAAAAGCCATTTAGACCGATAACTGAAAATTTGTCTAAATGGCAAAATGGCGATATTCATTCCCATATGCGGCTAATGTAAAGGGTAGCGAGTGAGTGAGCCCTTTGGGCTGTGGCAAAGTTGATGCAGCCTTGAGGGCAAACCCACGAAGCCTACACCGGCAGCTGGAGGAAGCACCCTGTAGTGGGACAGTCTGGAGCTTCACCTTTACCAGCTGCCTCTCCTGCAGGCTGAGCCCATTGGGTTCTGGCAGTCGGCAGATCTTAGGAGGGGCCCTAGGGCGATGAAGATAACAGAAGTCCGCAGGCACACTGAGGTCAGGACAGGCAGCAGACAAATGGAGAAGGGAACAGGTCAAAGTTGAGGCAGGCAGCTGGCAAGAGTGGTCAGGGTCCAGCAAGGGGTCAGATCCAGGCGGCAAGCAATCATGGTCAGGTCAAGACAAAGGGTCAAGATCTGGGGAGTCAAGCCAAGGGTGGACAGGGACATACAGAAGTCACTGGAAAAGACAGGCAAGGCTGGACGAAGACGTCAAAGCAAGGCTGGATGAAAAAGGCAAGGCAGGGCAGGACAAGGTGAGGGTTCACAGAAAGGAATCAGGAACCACACACAGGAGCAACACACACGACTCAGAAGTAGAAGACCCACTGCTGAGGAAAGGCAGGGAAAGCCTGAAAGCCTTTAAGTTAGGGCTATGTTGCTGACGTGACCTTAGGGCATTGCAGGCATTTCCCACCACAAGCCCTTTAAATGTTGGCAGGTCGGGCATGTGCGCACCTAGGAGGAGCAGGAGGACACGCGGCCCAACAGCATTCCAGGCCACTCTCAGCGAGGGCTGGTGGCGGGCAGTGTCCAGGCAGCGAAGAGATGTGGGGGTAAATGCAGTGGCTTGTGGGACCATGCTGCGAGCCGCCAAATGTAACAGCTACATTCTAGCCGTATAATGAGTTATGCGGGAGGCGTTTCTGGGAGGAGCAGAGTCAGCCTGTAAGTTATGCGGCTAACTCTGATATTCTGAGTTAGCCGCTTAACTTATGCGGCTAATTCTGGTCAAGCTGTAGGGCTGTCCTAAAGTTAGCCGGAGGGTGAGGGGAGGCTAACTTTGATCCACTTTGCAATGCTCCTGGACCATCCTCAACTTAGCCGGCTAAGGTGTTTAGCTGGCTAACAACTTAGTTGGATAATTCAGGGGTGGTCAGACAGGCGCGAATTTCAGATCCCAGAGGTTTGTTCCGCTAAGTAATAACAGCAGACAAACCTTGTTGAATAACAACTTCATTATGTATTACTTTGGCAACACATGCAAAATTGTCATGTCAGTAAAGTTATTTGATTCAGAATCTGATATCCCAGAAAACATAATTTATATTATTTTACTAAAACTAAATAATTTGACTTTAAATACAGAATAAGAAGGCCTCCCTTTTATGGTTTTACGTATTCGTCTTGCTAAGGCACATGACTTTCTGATGCCCATTTAGTCATCATAGTTGAACCTACAAACACCAGGCTTAATGCATGGGAAAGCCTGAGATTAAGTGTGGGATGTAATGGGATGCAAGGGAAGAGGCTTGCAGGTGAAGCCTTTCTTTTTTAGCTCTGTCTTTGAGAGAAGTCACCCTGCAATGAATAAATAATGAACCTGCACACTCATACGACCAGGAGCTGGTGACTAATGTAGATTTGGAAAAAAAGGATGTGCTTTTTCTCATTTACTGCAGTTCACTTGAGGATGTAGGTCCTCATGATACACCTTGAACAATAGGGATGGAAACATACAAACAAACAAACACATTGCCGGGTGCTTCAGACATAAACTCCTTTTTGTTTGCAATTCTGTTGAAAAATTCCCTGCTTCTCATTATCCAAGGGACACAACAGAGAAATGTTCTTCCTTTTCGCTGCTGAGCGCAGAAATATGGTTCAATTGCCAGTTGGTAGAGTTTTGAATCTGAGAGATGTAATGCTCTTGTCAGATTTGGAACACGTGCTAATTCAACCATTTCTCTTTTGTTCTCTCGTGTTCAGTAGATTCTGTGTTGTTACTCCCATCGGTCGCAGACGGCTGCGACCTCTCATGCTCACCTATTTTTTCCCTGCACCGTCAATCCTAGGAAGCGTGGCGGCCTCCGCCAGCCAACGCTGACCTCCCCGGCGTCTCCGGGACGGCATGGGTGCTGACGACCACCATCTTGTTTCCGGAATCACCTAAGATGCGCGCATGCACACAAGGGCCTCCTTTGTACATGTCATGGAGAGAACCTTGGGGGCATCCCCTCCGGATGACGTCAACTCGCTGCTGTACTTAAGCTGCCCGGCCCGTTGCTTCTACGAGTTAGCAAGGAGTTCCCTCGTTGTTGAATCCGCTCCATTCTTGAACTTCAGTTCCAGATTCTCTCTTGGCGTGTGGACGTTCTGGGTACTGTTATTATTTAGGAGAGTTATAGGTGGATCCTTGGACCGGTGGCAGATGACCACGCCCCCGGGGGAAGATCCCAAGAGGGACCACCGGTCAGGCTCAGAGTTAGGAGACAGACACTCACTAGTTCTTTTATTAGACAGTATACTGAACCACCAGAGGTGGCAGTAGTGAGCTGGAATGCCCGGCTGGGCTGTAGTCCCTCAGATACTAGAACAGTGATCCCTGGAGGCTGAGCTGTAGAGAAACTGAAATACAGTGAGTAGGCAGGGTATGCAGAGTTCATGGACAGAACCAGATGGTAACACTCACACAATGTCTCATAGAAGCCCAGGAGCTGGAATGTATAGGCTCTCAAGGAGCGAGTACCTGGTTCCAGGGAAAGCTCTGAGAGAACGATGGTAACTCACTGATGTAGTAGGCAGCGATGACTTCCAGGCGGAAGTGAATTCAGAACACGTCCGGGAACGAGGGCCCTCGAGGAGCGAGTACCAGTTCCAGACTACAATCTACAAAGTAAGAGAGAACGAGGCCCCCGAGGAGCGGGTACCTCTGGTTAGTCCGAGGACGCAGAGTAGCGTAGATAGAACGAATCATCCTTGCTAACTCGACTGTTAGCAGTTCAGAGACCTTTAAATATCTGAAGCGGATGATGTCATCTCAGGGGGATGCCCCTGAAGTTCGAGCCACTTCTGGTACTTGAGGCGGGGCAGCGCCGCACGCTCGCCCCTAGGCATCATATCAACATGGCGGATTGCAGCTTCGGGCCGGTCTGGGGACGCTGGACGAGGACGGCTGAAAGACGCCGCGGCAGCCAGCCTTCCATCAGCCCCGGAGGGAGTTGCCAATGCGGTAAGGTGGGCGGAGTGGAGACGTCGGGCAGCGACAATTGCAACAGGTACCCGCTCCTCGGGGGCCCTTCTGTGTTCCTGGCTATCCACTTCTCGGAGGGCCTTCCTGCCTTGAACCTCTACCTGTCCCGCTTCTCGGGACACTCTCCTGGGACTATCTCTTGTGAGTACATTCTACAGACTTCAACGATACCAGCTTACCGAAGTTTCTCTACGGTGTACCCCGGGCTCCGGGCCACTACCATCCCCTCTTCAGTAGGAGTTGTTTCTGTATACTCTGTGTTGCAGGGTAGTGCTGTTCCAGCTACGAGATCCACTTCCAGGTTCCTGCATCTCTGTCTACCTCACTAGCACCATCTTCAGTACAGACGTCCTCGGCATACCCCGTTCCGCGGGCCACTACCGGATCTGCATTTCTGAGGTAATCTCTAATCATCTACAGTGTCTTCCTGGTGTACCCCGCTCTGTGGGCCACTACCGGATCTGCACTTCTGAGGTAACCTCTACTCGTCCGAAGGGACTTCCCGGTGTACCCTGTGCTGCGGGCCACTACTGGACCTTCACTTCAGTGACATCACCCTGGGTATACCCCATTGCTCAGAACTGTATTTATTTACATCTCCCGCTCTGAAGGCTCTGCCTTCCTTCCTTCATAATAAAGTCGCTGCCTAACAGCTGTGTCCTGCGCTGCTGAGACCGCGCCTGCTGACGGTGAGGCTCACAGGACTCCTCCCTGTGGGCAGAGACACCTCTCACCTCGGCCCAGGGTTCACACACATACAAAAATAAAACATGTGTATTGTCTGCATAATTCTCTCTACCAAGAAATGTTCCAGTGCACAGGGCAAGAAATAATTCCCAAGTATTCTTTCCCATAGCAGGGTAATGGGTTCTGCAGTAACAAGAAGTGACCTGGTGGTGTACTACTGCTTAAATGGTCTTGTGGCTCATTTTTAGAAGAATATCTACAGGAAAATTGTGTATCTATCTATCTATCTATCTATCTATCTATCTATCTATATATATATATATATATATGTAGATATAGATATAGATATATATATATATATATATATATATATAGATATATAGATA
>NW_021821216.1:0-93730 GCF_901001135.1 Rhinatrema bivittatum
TCTGGCAGGACTTCTTCCTGAATCTTTGCTAATTCTTGCTAATTATTTCCATTTTCCTTTTTATGCACCATCATCTCCTCTCTTATAATGGCTTTAAATATTTTTCCCAGAATTAATGTAAGGTTAACTCATTTGTGATTACATTGTTTTTGATTTTGTTACTTTTTCTTTTTATATATATGGGATTACTAGCCGTTAAGCCCGTAACAACGGGCTAACTTTAAAAAAAATTTTTCGGTCCATTTCCTTCCTACTTCCCTCTCCCTCCCCTCATTCTTCCCTCCTCCCTCTAGTCTCCCTCCCTCCCTCTCCCCTTCCCCCCCTCCCCCTCTATTCTCCCTCTCTCCTCTCTCCCCTTCCTTCCCCTTCTCCCTCTCCTCTTCCTCCCCCCTTCCTCCCTCCTCCCTCTCCCCCCACTCTCTCCTCCCTCCTCCTCTTCCCCTCACTCTCTCCTCCCTCTCCTCCCTCTCCTCAGTCACTCCCCCTCTCTCAATCCCCTCCCCTTTCAGATCATCCACAACCGGCAGACGGAAGATCTCCGGGGGGGTCCCTCCCGCGCACAGCGCCGCTACTGCTCGTCGTCGCTGCCGCCGCTACTGCTCCTCCTGCTCCTGCTTCTCGCCGCCGCCGCTCCTGCGGCCCCAGCGCCATTTTTTTTGCGGGCACGCTCGGCTCTGACCGACATGCTCGCCCGCGCATGCGCGGTAGAGCTGCTCTCTACTGCGCATTTGCGGGCCGTCGGTCAGAGCCCATTTATAAGGTAGATATGTGCTCTTCAACAAGCTGAAGAACTTGGCTCAAACATTTCAGAAAAACTTTTTTTGTCTTTTTTTTTTTGACCCAGCAGTTTCTCCTAGGACAAGCAGGATGGTAGTCCTCACATGTGGGTGACATCATCCGATGGAGCCCAGCCTATTGATATCTGCGCATCCACGCGAGGTCCCCCTTCAGTCTCTTCTTTTCCATGGTGCAGTAACCTCGCGGTTGTGGAGCTCCAAATCCTCGAAAGTGTTTTCTGTCTTTTCGGGGGGGGGGGGGTTTTGCAACTGGTCCCCCTTCGCGTTTGGTTCCTCCATTCGGTAGGTACCCTTGGCTTTTGCCTTCGTTATTTGTGGTCAGTTCCTGACTCCTGCACCATGGTGCTCATCTGTCATCAGTCCAGCGCGCCAGCCTCTTTTTTTTTTTTTTATGGTGGTGTCAGGTTTTTGACAGTGCCCCCAGTGCCCGCAGACCATATCCATCACGGATCCTCATGAGATGTGTACCCTCTGTCTAGGGGCCTCACATGTTGTCCGGGTGTGTCATTTGTGTGACCAAATGACCCCCAAAGGGCATCGTGCATGCCTGGATAAAATGGAGAAGCTCTTCAGTTCTCCAAACCCTCACTTCGGCTTCCGTATTCCTCTATGCCCAAGGACCGCAGGGAATCATCCCCATCTCTTCCCCTGACAGTCCCGCTCTCCAGAACCCCTAAGGACTGGGAAGAGGGTATGGATCCTCGGTCTCCTCCCCTCCCCCTAATCTCGGGGTCCATCGTCTTCCTCGGCGCCGGGGAAGAAACCTGGGCCGAGCACCGGAAATCCAGGAAGCATAGTCACCGGTCACCATCCCGCCACGGGTCCAGTTCCAGAGCGGGCATCAGCAGCTGCCGAACCTCTATTGAAGCGGCACTGGGCCACCAGAGGGCCCATCCTTCGGTGCTCCCAGTAGCTCAAGGCAATTCCCTACCAGGCAACATTGCTGGATGCCGTGTCTCCTCGGGAACCTTCCAAGGATGTGCCGGCGACGCCTTGTCCCCCCTCCATCAGTCTTTACTACACAGGACTTTCAGGAGGAGAATGGACCGCATGGGTTGCAATCGGCGGTGCTAGCTACAGAGCATCAAGCTGCCGGCACCAGGAGCCCCCATAGTGCCAATGCCCAAGCCTCCGCCTTAGATGCTCTCACCCTGCTGGAGCGTCTGGACATCCTTTCTTGGCACCCTACCGACGCAACCGGTGCCCCGAGGCCTCAGATGCCTCCTCGGCCACCGATGCCCTCCACCAGAGTGATCCCGGGTCCTCCGAGGAGGATGAGGCCTCTGGAACCGGGCGCCCATGCCCCGCATTCCCCGGGCTGCCACCGGTTCCTCCCGACGTACCACGGCCAATGCCCCCCTCTGTGCCCGGGGGTCCATCGATGCCGCCGGAGCCCCTACGGCCTTTGGTTCCCTTGGGACCCAGGCCTACCGTCCCGTCCAATCCCTAGTGAGGAGGAGGGTCCCTATGACCTGTGGGGGCGATGACTCCTCGGACGACCCCCACTCAGAGCCTTCCCCTCTGGAGGAATAGCATCAATCTCCACCTGAAGTCTTGTCATTTGCCAGCTTTGTAAGGGCCATGGCAGAGGCCATCCCCTTCTAGCTCCTGTCTGAGGAGGGATACCCGTCACAAGATGCTGGAGGTCCTCCAGTTCATCGATGCTCCAAAGGAGATTGTGACTGTGCCGGTCCACGACATCTTTAAGGAGCTGCTCCTCCATATGTGGGAACACCCGGTGTCAGTTTCCCTGGTAAACAGGAAGGCTGATGCGACTCATCTGGTTCAACAGGCCAGGGCTTTGAACGGCGGCACATATTCCCCAGTCTGTGGTGGTGGATTCCACACTTAAAAAGGCCAGACTCTCCCAGGACACATGCTTCTGCCCCTCTGGGGGTGCGAAGACAGGAAGCTAATGGCATAGGGAGGAAAATGTTCCAGAGGGGCTATGCTGGTTGCCCATCTTGCAGTCTACTAGCTTAACATGACCCAATACAACCGCAACCTGTGGAAGCAGGTCCAGAAATTTGCGGAGGATTTCCTCAGCAACAGCAGGAGTTCCTTGCAGCCATTGCCATGCTGGGGCTTGAAGTGGGTAGGCATGAGGTCAGATCTACCTATGAAGTTTTTGAGGCCGTAGCCTGCCTAGCCACCAGAGGCATCTGCGCCAGATGGCTGGCTTGGCTCCATCTGGTGCCGGTAGAACCGGTCCTCCGCAAGCAGTGGGGCTATGGCTTCTACTCAGTACTTCCTCATCCCGAAGAGGAATGGCAGCTTGTGCCCCATCCTCAACCTCAGGGTGTTAAACCGATTTCTCATAAGAGAAAAATTCAAAATGGTCTCTCTGGGCACGCTGATCCCACTCCTCCGAAGAGGAGACTGGCTTTGCTCCCTCGACTTGAAGGAGGCTTCCGCCTATATTACAATTGTCTCGAACCACAGGAAGTACCTCTGCTTTCTGGTGGGGATGGCAACATTTTCAATATAAAGTGCTGCCCTTCGGCTGGCTTCAGCCCCACGCGTCTTCATGAAATGCTTGGCAGTGGTGGCTGCCTACGTCAGGCATCACTTGGTCCATCTTTCCATACCTAGATAATTGGCTGATCCGGAGCGACTACCCACTCCGGGGCCCTGAATGCACTGGCCTTGACAGTTCAGACCTTACAGACATTGGTATTCGTTATCAGTTTCTCCACTTCACATCTCAGTCCGTCTTCACATCTGGACTTTATCTGCGCCATGCTGGATATGGCACAAGCAAAGGCTTTTCTGCCCAAGGATCGAGCGGTTGCCCCTCTCCTCACTGGCCACCCTCATTCACAACAGAAAGAGGGTGCCGGACCATCTGCTGCTCCGCCTGCTGGGCCATATGGCGGCCTCCGTCCATGTGACCCCCTTGGCTTGCCTCTGCATGAGGGACCCTCAGTGGGCCTTGCGGTTCCAGTGATGGCAGGCATCCCAGAATCTGAAAGTGCCGATGATGGTCAGGGACACTCTTCACTTCTCTCTGACCTGGCGGGAGGCCTGCCCAATCTGGAAACCAGGCTCCTGTTTCAGCCCGCGCCACCTCAGATGACCCTCACCACTGATGTCTCACCTCAGGGGTGGGGGGCCCTCACAGACGGCCTAATTAACCCAGGGCCTTTGGACTGCAGCCGAGGCCTGCTGCCAGATAAACTTCCTGGAGCTGCGGGCGATCCAGTATGCCTTGTGGGCCTTCCAGGACAGGCTGTCCTCCAAGGTCATCCTCATCAGAATGGGCAACCAAGTGGCGATGTGGTACATCAACAAGCAGGGCGGCACGGGATCCTTCCCCCTCTGCCAGGAAGCGATACAGGTCTGGGATTAGGGCCCTTTCCAGAGGGATGTATCTATAGGCCCACCTACCTGCCGGGTCACCTGAACATGCTGGCAGTCCACCTCAGCCAGTCCTTTCAGCCACACAAGTGGTCCCTGAACCCAGTGGTGGCGGCCAACTTATTCCATCGCTGGGGTATGCTGGACATGGACTTGTTCACCTCTCCCCACAATCACAAGGTGAGCATGTTCTGCTTCCTGAATCAAGGGAAGGACCATCAAGTCTGCAACGCGTTCTCCCTTCACTAGGGACAAAGTCTCATGTATGCATATCCCCCTATCCCACTTCTCTTGAGGACTCTGACAAAACTGCAAGAGAATGGGGGGGACCTTGATCCTGGTGGCACCCTCCTGGTCAAGGCAGGTGTGGTTTCCTCTGCTCCAGGACCTGTCCATGAGCGCACCGGTTCCACTGGGGACAGCTCCCAACCTCCTATCGCAGAAGCAGGGCACCCTTTGCTACCTGAACCTCCGGGCCTTGCCCTCTCGGCATGGATGTTGAGCGTATGATCCTCCAGCCCCTACAGCTCTCGGATGGTGTTTCCAGGATCTTGATTGAATCCCGGAAATCTTATAGCTTGAAGTAGAAGCGTTTCTCCACCTGATGCGGCGGCCATGGACTGGACCCTTTCTCTGTCCGCAACCCCGCCTTCTAGATTATCTTTGGCGCCTGTCCAAGTCTGGCCTCCAAACCAGCTTGGTCTGAGTATCTCTCAGCGCCTACCACCAGAGTGTTGCCGGGGCGTCCATTTCAGTCCAGCCAATGGTCGGGCATTTCAGGTGGGGCCTGGTCCAACTGAAGCTCTCCTTCGCCTGCCAGCACCCTCATGGGATCTCAGCATTATCCTGGCGAGGCTCATGCGGCATTCTTTCGAGCCTCTCAAATCCTGTGACCTGAAGTTCCTCACCTGGAAAGTTATGTTCCTGGTGGCAATTATTTCCACTCGCAGGGTCCGTGAGATCCAGGCCCTGGTTACGTATGCTCCCTACACAAAATTCTTTCATGATCGTGTGGTGCTGCACACGCATCCAAATTTCTACCGAAGGTGGTGACTACTTTCCACATCAACCAGTCAATCATTCTTCCCATGTTCTTCCCACGGCCTCTTCTCACCAGGGAAATGTGCTCTCCACACCCTGGACTGCAAGTGGCACTCACTTTCTACTTGGATCGTACAGCGAGTCTACCCAGCTCTTTGTGTCTTTTGACACCAATAGGCTGGGAGCAGCAGTGGGGAAGCAAACTCTATCCAAACTGGCTAGCGGATTGCATTGCCTTCTACTACGAGCAGGCAGGCCTCCAGCTGGCTGGGCATGGTGAAGGCTCACTCTGTGCGGGCTATGGGCGGCACCATTGGCCCATCTGCGTTTGTTCCCTATCGCCGAAATCTGCAGGGCCGCAACCTGGAGTTATCTCCACACATTCACGGCTCACTACTGTCTCGACAGGGATAGTCGCCAGGACAGCACTTTTGGCCAGTCTGTCCTCCGCAATCTATTCCAGTCCTGAACCCAACTGTTTTCATCGTGCTCTCTGCGGGACCAGACTGCCCCTGTTTTTCCCACAATGCCGCAGTTGTGTTGTGCCTGTTGGCACCTTGTTCAGTTACTGTGGGTCCCTCTGATCACATGGGGCAGTCTGGAGCTCTACAATCACCCACATGTGAGAACTACCATCCTCCTTGACCTAGGAGAAAGTGCAGTTGCTTACCTGTAACAGGTGTTCTCCTAGGACAGCAGGATGTTAGGAATCCAGCCCGCCTCCCCACGATGTTGGGTTCACCTTCAGTTTATGTTTTTCTCGCTCCTTTTTTTGCTATGTTACGAGACTGAAGGGGACCTCGTGTGGACACACGGATAGCAGCAAGCTGGGCATGCTCAGTCTGCCTCTCAAAGTTTCTAGAAACTTTGACAAAAGTTTTCCATGCCGGGTTCCATCGGATGATGTCACCCACACGTGAGGACTAACATCCTGCTGTCCTAGGAGAACACCTGTTACAGGTAAGCAACTGCTCTTTCCTTCTGCTCCTTCATACCGCCAGCTCAGTTGCAACCAGTGCCAAGATCTGGCACTATGAGTTTTCATTAGCAAGTACCTGGGAATTTTCCTCTTATTTTATATCCCTCCTACACCTTCAGACCTAGGTTGGTCATTATGGTGAAGTCCCTGGGCCAGGGGTCATGCACCAGGGAAGCGTTCAGAACCCTGGCCCCTGAATCCAGCACTAGGTATCCTTAAGGAATAGCCATGGCTTCTTTTCCTTAGTCCCCCCTCCCCCTCACTGGGGATCTGTGAATGTTTCCCTAGCCAACCCCAAGGGAGTGGAAGACTCCTAGGAGATCAAACTAAGATTCCTCTGCATGGAAAGCACTGCCATTGAGCCACCAGGCCAGTCCAAAACTAATTATTTCTATTGTTAATCATGTTCTTTTAATAACTGTGTAAATAACTTGTCTTACTCTGGAAAACTAAAATTGTTCTGTCTCTTTTAGGATTTGGAGGAGATAAAAGAACTATCAAAAGCTGGACAAGAAACAGTAGTAGTAGAAGAGAGTAAGGCGAGCAAGAGATTGACTAAGAGGGTTAATCAAATGATTGGGCAGATTGACAAAATAATTTCTGAATTAGAAAATGAAGAAAAAGTGTTGAATGGACACCTGGACCGTGATACAAGCCCACCTATTGGGTAAGAGATGACATATGTGAGGGTAAAATTCAGTAACTGCTTATGTAAGCTGGTCAAAAATTGTTTTACAGCCTCATTCACACAGGGGTATTAAGCATGTTAGCGAATAGTCCCCATTGAAAATAATGAGGCCAGTGCTAAATAACATGCATTTTGGCACATTAATGCTTAACACATCCTCATGAATTAACCCCCTAGAGTGCAATACTTAGCTAAGCAATCACTTTTCAATAGACAGGGCATTTTCCTAGTAGCTAATGCTTTACATGGATACACTATCCAAAACAATGATCACACTCAATCAGGAATCGATGAAAATACAAATTCTTTAATGCATATTGAAGACTGGAGGGAGCTAGAGGTTTCGCCTCATCTTTCATGCAGCATATGTCGTACCCCTTGGAAGTGCATGTTGTATGAAACATTTTGAGGAGTTGAACTTGCCTTGTTTTCCGAGAAAGGAGGTGTGGAGAGGTTGGGGAGCAGAGCTAGAACTGGAGGAGAGAGAACTCCCACTGGATTTCCCCATTATCTCAGAACCTCCCCTCTTTTTTCCTCTCTCCATATACACTGTCCTTACTCCTCTTCCCCCTCCTGATCCTCCCTTTTCCCTATGCCTAACTTTTTCTTTTATAATCTCTTCCCATCCCAAATCTTCTCCTTCTTCCCGCATCCTTAATCCACCCTTCATCTCTTATCTTCCTTCCTATTCCTTCCTCTGTCTTCCCTCTGCATCTACGATCCTCCTCCTACCTCTGCTAATATCTGATCCTCCCTTTCTCTCCCCATCCCTAAGATCTCCTCTTCCTCTTTACCACTGCATCAATAATCAGATTCCCAAAAGAAAAAAAAATTATACAAACACATATCAAGGTTGGGAAAACGATTTATTTTTTACAATATTTGTGGCAGACCCTCTGGTCAGCCACTAGATATCCCTATATACTTGCACGTTAGGAATTATAGCAGCTTAGTATTGAGATCACAGTCTTGATGACCCCTCCTGCGAGGTTAATTATGATTGGTTATCTCAGGTTACTTAGTGGGGCTTAGAAAAGGATCAGGGTGGCATTTTGGTTATGGATTTAGAGGGAGGAGCACCTCAGAGTTTTTCCTTTAGAGTGGGGCCTAATCCCTCACTGTTCGTTTCTTAGGAGGCTAACCCTAATGTGCACTTCCTGCCGGTGGGTTTTGCCTTTGGTCCTTACAGACTTTCCTTTAAACTGAAGTGGATGCCTGTTTGGCTTTTTTTGGGTTGGTTTTTTTTTTAGTGAAGGCCTATTTCACGAGTTGGAAGCCAGGATACTGTATCTGTGGCAATTTGCCTACAGGGCAAGGCACACCTGCAGTGAAAATGGTTTTTGTTCCCTCCATGTGGCTTTCGATTTTGTAGCTAAAGTATGTTTTAGGAAGTGTGGGAGGTTTTTGTCTACCCCTCCCCACTCTGGGTCATAAGGCTACAGGAGCAGATTTTTTCATCAGACCATCCCATCCAGAAGGTCACACCAAACAAAAGGAGCAGGAATTTCTGAAGACCCTCCATCAGGATCTTCACTTTAAGGGACAAGGACACAGGTTGGGTTTGAGAGAAAGAGATATTGGACTAAGTTAGGGTTTTTCGGTGTCTTAAGGGGATCTCATCACCCATAGGATTTCCCTGAACTTCTGAGACAATTTATTCACTAAGGGAAGAAGTGGTAAGCTTCATCACAGGGATTTGGGAGACAGAACACATACTCGAAGAAAGAGAAACATTCGTAAGCAAGACAGCTGTAATCTCACAGTTTTGGATTGATTGGACATTGATTTAACTGTAAGAGAATCAGTACATTTTATTTTGAACACCCAGCAAAGTGTTCAGCCCGTTTTGTCCCAGCATTTCATGAGATCAGCAAATAACTACGCTAACTTGGGGAAAAGCATTCCACTGCCTCTGCCGAGAAGGACTGCATTCAAACCCCATAAGAAGAACTCATCCCTTGGGAACTGGAGTGAAGGGGAAAAATGATGAAGGAAACAGCCCCAGCAAATAAATACTTTTATGGCCCTTAGGAAACATCCAAACCCTGGACAAAGGGTTACATTTAATATGCAGCATGATTGCAATTTATGCAAATATGCCACAGAATAACAGAAACTTTGCTACTGAATCTACCTTTGAGCTACCACAGGAACCTATGGACTGTGCACACAGTTATTCAAAGTAGTAAAAGCACAAGCAGACTGAGGAACTACAGAAGGATCTTGAAATAGGAAACTGGGCATTTAAAAAGCAAAATTTATATGGATAAGTACAAAGTGATGCACATATGGAAAAACTGTCCTAACCGTGCTGGATTCCACTTTAGGAGTTACCAGTCAAGAAAAAGACCTTGAAGTAATTGTGGACAGTACATTGAAATCCTTAGCTCAGTGTGCAGCAGCAGTCATAAAGCAAATAACTTTAGGAGTTATTCAGAAAGAAAGGGAAAAAAAAAGTCCCACTGTCGCTCCTTGTGACCTTGGGCAAGTCCCTTTATCCTCCATTGCCTCAGGTGCAAACTTAGATTGTAAACCCTCTGGGAATAGGAAAAAATCTAAAGTTTCTGAATGTAATCCGCTTTGAAGTGCTTAAAAAAAAAAGTGTGAAAGCGGCATATAAAAAAACCAAATCTAAATAAAACAAAACTATGAATATCATAATGTCTCTGGATGGCTCCGTGGTGCGACCATACCTTAAGTACTGATAAAACAGGACTGGAAAAGGTACAGAGAAGGGAAACAAAAAATGATAAACTGATGGAATGGCTTCCTTATGAAGAAAAGCTGAACAGATTAGGGCTCATCAGCTTGGTAAAGAGAAGACTGAGAGAGGGGATATGATAGAGGTGTATAAAATTGTAGGTGGTGTGAAACAAGTTAATAGAAATTGATTATTCACCCTTTCAGATAGTTTCATGGTGTCTCCTATTCCTTGTACTAACTCATAGCAGATTTAAAACATTTAGATATTTTTTTATCAGTGCACAATTAAACCTTGGAATTTGTTGTCTGAGGATGATATCAAGACTGACAGTATAGCTGGATTTAAAGCAGGTTTGCACATATTTCTTGGGGGGACAGGTCCATTAATAGTTATTAGCCAGATAATCTTGGGATCGCTTCTCTTGGAATGAGCAACATGGATTGGATCTCCCAATTAGGATCTTCTGGGTACTTCCAAGTGACCCAAAAAAACCACTATCAGACAGTACGCTGAGCTTGATGGACAGCTGGTCTGACCAACCTGTACTTTTTATGTTCTTAAAAAAATAATCCCAGGAGAAGCAAGATGACTGCTTGATAGAGACTCCGACTTCTGCTGTTCCTGTCCCATTCTTTTTCTTTCCAGCTGTTTTCAAGGCTCCCAAACATAAAGGGAAGGTATGGGTCTACACCCCCACCACCCCCCGGAGTGGGGGGGGGGTGTAGACCCATACCTTCTTACCTTGAAGGACAGCAACTCATCAACTCGTTTGCATCTCCTGCTCCTGGATCAGGTGGTGGAGGTCCCAATGTGACAGTCAACAGAGGAATGCTGATCTCTCCCAGGGACAAAGTTTCCCTCAGCCCCCACCTGCAAGTTTCTCTGCTGGCTCCCAGAAGTGATTCATTCTTGACGGCTGCTATGGCACGGGTTGAAGACAGACCGTTGCCACTACGATAGGGGGATGCCATAGGTCTTGCATCCAGCGTTTCATTCTTGGAAGAGCAAGGAACTGCTCCAGCACTGATTTCTTCTACAGTCTCCTTGGATAACGTGGAGGCAGTTTCTTTGCCTGTACCTTCTGAAAACAGTACTTCCCTGCTGTTACCATCGTCTGAGTGTTTCTTCCCTCCTAAGAAGCCTGAAGAGGTAACTTTAGGTTTTCTATGGGAGCTGATATCGCAAATTGGCCAGGCTCTGGCTGTTTCTACTTCTAAGCTGGATTTTTTTGTGGCAAAGTTAAACCCCATGGTTAGTATGCATGAGACTAAGTTGGGTGAACATGAAATTAAACTTTCCTCAATTCAGCAAGATTTGTCCAAGGTGACCACTGTTCAGGCTCAGTTAGTTCAAGAATGGAACACTATTTCCAGAAGGGTTGAGTACCTGGAGAATTCTACATGTCATTTGAATCTTCGCTTCTTGCAATTTCCTAAAGTAATGGGGGAACTCCCTATTATGACCTTATGGAGATACTTTATGGACATTTTAAAAATTCCATTGGACTGTCTTCCTTCTATTAACAAAGTTTTTTTCTTACCTTCCTCTTCTAGTTCCGTTCCTTCTCCTACTCAGCTCATTGAGTCATCTGGTTACAAGATTGTAGATCATGCCACCCTACTTGTTTCCTTTGTTACTGAGGGGGATCTAATAAGATAATGTCCTTATATTTTCATAATCTTAACGCTAATTTTCATGGGCAGATTATTCGTATCTTCCCAGACCTTTTGAGAATCACTCAGGAGTGGAGAAGAGGTTTTCTTCTTTTGAGACAGGAGATACTGGGAATAGGTGCTACTTTTATTCTTCGTTACCCTGTAAATGTCGTTACTTATTCAGTTATATTTTCTCCTCTCCTGAATAGCTTAGTTCTTTTATTGATGCAAGGAAGGTTGTAACATCTTCACCAATTCCTTAGTTTATCTATATAGTTTGTATGTAGTTTAAGCAGGAGTCTTATTGAATGCTGTGGCCATTTCTTTATAGTTTTCTTTATAATTTCCTCTTCCTTTTTTTGCTTTTCTCCTAATTTTCTTATATCGTAATGGATAACAAAATTATGCTGACTATATAGTTTCTTTATTTCTTTTGTTATTTCCATTTAAGATTCACTTCAAAGAATTATAATGTGTGCTTTGATTTATAAATGCCAGAATGAAGGCTTAGAGGATTGCACAGCAGTATGCATGTGACTTGGATCCATCAAGGGACTATCTATTTAGAAATCAGAGGCAGGAAAGTCCACTATAAAAATGGCAGATGTCTAAATTAACATATTAATTAATTATTATATATTTTGAATCAATCAACTTCTGATTGAGTTGAAAGTGACCAATCATTGAGAGACTTCAGTATGAAACACTAGCATGTTTTCTTTCAATCTAGTCATATAAACACAGTTTTATTTATATTAATGTTTGCTCTATTCAGATTGCATTTTGCTTTTAGGGAGAATCTCATCAGCATCAGTGAACTTATCAGTGTGATGAAACAAATCCAGAAGATTCCAGAACAGAAATTGCTAAGTATTGTTGAAGCTCTGGATGAGAACAAGGATGGCAAGATTGATATTGATAATGTTGCCAAGGTAATTACTAATAGAAGCTTACCAATAAAAACACAAAACTGTTTTTCCAGAGAAATGAGAAAAAAATAACCATAACTAACACAGTAAACTATAAAATAGCTAAAAACACATGATTAAACAGAAATAATTTCAGTTTTAAGGATGTTAAATCACTACTGAGTCTAATGTAGATTTGGTATCGGCCTGCAGAGAAAGCTCCCAATGTCAGTCTGTTATTTGGCATAATAAATTTATATAACAAGATACACATTTCCTTTAAAATAAACCTGAAGCTAAATTATGAAGTAATTCATAACTGAGCATATCAAGGAACAGTACCCAACCTATATCAATTAAATTCTCCAATTAAGTTTTTTAATCCTTCTTTCCTATTGGGAAATTGGCCTTTACAAGATCATCATGTCTATGTATGTACCCCCTACCCCAAGTGTTTGCCCCTCCTCCCCCCCCACCAATCATTTTTAATTAGATTTGTGCCATAGGTAGATCACCTAGTGACCCCATGCTCTCACTTTCCATATGCATTCCATGCTCCCGACACTTAGAATCCCCATTTCTTTTTAGTTCTTATAGAGATACAGGCTAGTTCAGTTGAAATCTCAGGAAGTTCAGAACACATTGTGATTCAACTTTTTAAAATCTGCCTCACCATTGATTTATATCAAGCATTTTTAAAGCTGTTTTGCCATTGGTTAGTACCTGTGGTAATCAATTGACTCCATTTCTAGCCTAGTTTCATATTGGTAAAAAACATTTCTTATGTTTAATAATGCATTTCCTTCTCCTGCTAGATCAGTCCAGATGTGTGGATTTATGCAAACCTGCCAGCAGATAGAATGGAGAGTATTGCTTTTTTCCCAGTGACATCACTGAATTAGAGATGGTACAACACAATCACTAGCTAGCATTCTGTCTCCAGCAGATGGTGGCACATGCTGGACTGGTAAAGCAGGACTTTTAGGCTCCTAGGGGAGTGGTCTTTTGAAAGCCTAGGAAGGGTGGTCAACTATGCAAAGAGCAATCTCTCTTTTTTCCAATCTGTGGAGTATTTAGGGGCTCGTTTCAACACCAAGGTGAGCTGAGTCTTTTTGACTCTGGAAAGAATGACCAAGTTATTGACACAGATTTGGGTGTTTCACTCTCACAGGGTTCCCAAGAGTATAGGATTACTTCCACCTTCTGGGAGCAGCCACCTGGGCCAGAGCTCAACATGTGGCTCCTCCAGAAGTCCCTGTCAATTTTCTGGTCCACCCCGGTCACAGGATTATGAAATTTATTTAGCATTCCTCCTGTAAGAGAAACATGTTGTGATGGTTTTCGCTGAAGAATCTGTCAAAGGGAATAGGCTTGAAGCTTGAGCTCACTGTTGCAGCCAGGTGACCCTGGGGGCTGTGGACCAAGGAGGAGGCTTTTGGTCAGTAAACAGGTTGGAGATCAGAGACATCTGATGGGCTGTGGTGTAATTTCTGCCATTATTGAAGGCGCAACAATTCAAGTGTTTTCGCACGATGCCACAGCAATAACATACGTAAACAGACAGGGGGACACTTGGAGCGTGATTGTGCCCAAGGGAAAAGTGTCTTGTTCGAATAGGTAGAACAAAATCTTCAGCTTTCAACAGCTCACATTTCAGGTATAGAAAATTTCCAAGCTGACTTCCTCATCAGAAACAAATCACGTCACCAAAGGAGAAACAAAAGGTAATCTAATTCAGAATACTAATAGTCCTCCACTGTTTCTACATATTGGTGCAATCCCTAAAGACCATTATAATAGGCACTACCAGCTTCATTAGCCATCAGATTGCCTTATAGATAATATGGTCATCACTCGCACTCAGTCCATTTTTTAATTTATTTTTATATTGTGCAATCAAAATAGTGCATTTATCTTATTTGGTGATCCTATTCATAAATGATCATCATGGCTCTTCTCCTACAAACACCCCAGCATGGCTCCATGTTTCATAATGGATCTGAATCATGGGGATTAATTTATTTGGCACTGAATTCAAAGTTGCATTGGTAGTTGTACTCTCCTGTCTTAACGAATGTTATATTTTGTCTATCTGCGCCAAACATAAGTTAGAGATGCCAATAGACCAAATGTAACACTCGTTAATACAGGAGAATATAGCTACATATTCAACTTTCTTAGCTTCCAAACAGATGAATCCAGAACAAGCGAGTTATGCACCTCTACCAGCAAATGGAGACGAAGCAATCTGACATCAAAAGTATATACCTCTTCAGTGACATCAGCCTGCCAGTATTCTCCATCTCCAGCAGATGGACGTGAATATCCCTGATGGGATTGCTTCAATTTGAAAAGGAGACATAAGAAAATAAATTTGCTTCTCTCTCCTGCAGTGATACCGAAGGGTCCCTCCCCCAGTTGAGAATTCCTGAGTTGATTTCCATGGTCTCTCAGATGAGTGCCTAGGTTCAATAGCTGGTTTTTCAGCCTGTGTGGACTTAACTGTTAAGTAGCTGAAAGGCAGTAGGTGCAGAAAGCCGAGCGCGGCAGTGATGGCAAATATCCTCTCCCCACAGCTGGAGACCATCTTTCTACTCCCAGGTAAGGCTGAGCTCAGGTAAGTTTTGGAAAAAAAAAAAAAAAGAGAGAGAGGAGGAGGGTTTCTGGTGTAGGGCTTCTTCCTTCCCCTGGTCTCCGTGCTCGGCTCACCGTTCCGATGTTCATCCCACTCCATGGGAGGTTGAGGGACGTGAGCAAATCCTTTTATCAATTGACGCAGAAAAGGCCTTTGATCTTGTCCACTGGCCTTTCCTATTCTCTCTACGTTACAGAAGATGCAGTTCAGCCTGTTTTTTTTTCTGCAATGGTTGTAGCAACTCTACACTTTCTCCTAGGGCCAAAGTAGAAGTAAACGGGGGATTATAGCCCAGTAATTCTGTATGGCCGAGGGGACTATGCAAGGGTGTCCCCCTTTCACTCTTTTATTTGCTCTGTTTTTTTAGAACCCTTTGCTACGAGACTTCTTTTAAATTCTATTTGCAGATGACATCATGCTTACCCTGTCTGAACCTCCCATATCTCGGTGGGCGTAGAATCTGAAATACAACTTTTTCAGCAGTGTCTTGCTTCAAAGTAACACTCAGAGAAACAGAGCTTCTTAACATTAATCTCCCAGCTGCTGAGGTTTCTTCATAAAGAGCATTTCCCATTTTCAATGGCAAAGTCAGCTATTAAATATTTGGGAATATTATTAGGTTCCTAATGCTTCTGATCTCTTTGCCCATCTACTACGAGCAATGATAAAGACTTCTTAGAGAAATGGGATAGAGGTTCATTCTCGTGGCTAGGGCGTTACTGCAGTGGTTAAAATTAATTTTAACATGCTTTCTATATCTATTTACCACATTACCGATTTTTCCCTACTTCGGTACTCTTACGAAGATGGCAAAAAAATTTCATCTGGCGACGTCATCCCCCTCAAGTTGCCTGTCGAGTCCTCTTTTTGCCTAAACAGCATGGAGGCCTAGGAGTTCCCAAATTACTTTTTATATAAGAAAAGTAGCATCCCAACTGTGAGCCCGCATAGATATTAGCGGTCAAGAAAGGAAGAAAACAGTGGGTGACACTCAAACAATTGATTATAGGCAAGATGCCTTTAGGTGCTTTATTTTGGCAATCTCGGATTACTTGGCGTCCAGTGCACTGTATTCTGTGATCAACCCACACGACGACAAAAATCTGGTCAGCCTGGAAAATAAAATGAGTTAGTGATTTCTCTTATTTTTATTAGTCATACCTATTCCACAATAAACTTTTTCCAGAGGGCTTCCAAACATCAGAGTTTCAAGCTTGGCAATTTGCTGGGATCACTAACAATGGGCATTTGTTTAGACAAGGTGACATCCTCACTATAGAACTGCTTAAACAACATTACTCTCTTGAGAATGTTAACTTTTTGGGTTATGCCCAGATCAAACATTTTATAGATTCATTGAATAATAAGCAAATTTTGCGAGCAGCAGTTCATTATTTGAAAACTTTTGCTTGCAAGCAGATTCTATTTCTGGAACAACTTCGAAAATGTATAGTTTATTGTGTGAATCGGAACAGCCATTCTTTAGTCATATTCCTAAATGGGAAAAAGATTTGGGACTCATCCTTGACCCTGAGATTCAAAGTATCATATTTCTAAATGCTAGCAAATGTTCTATTTCCGCTCGCTTACAAGAAAATTGCTTTGTTATTGTACCGCTGTCATCTTAATCGAGGGAAGCTGCATAAAAAGTATTCTCATCAAAGTAATCTTTGCTAGAGAAATTGCAGCCTTTTGGTACGTTTATTCATATCTGGTGGCAGTGCCTAAGATTATCCCATTTTGGCATACTGTAACTGAGTGGTTTGGGAAACTTGTAGGGATGGCTTTGCAACCGACTGCGAGTGAGATCCTACTTAGTATTCCCATTGAATATTTATCAGCAGAAACTAGGTATGCAAGTTTTTATTGCGGCTCGCTGCTTTACACTGGACAAAGGAAAAGCTCCTAATCTTTAATGAAGTCCTTGAACAAATTTATGAATATCGCCGATTAGCATATTTAACAGCTGCTAAATATAATCAAATGGCTTCTTTCCATAAAATTTGGAAGCCCCTTTCAACTTATCCATTTCAAGGTACTAGGGAGATAAAGGTTCTTGAATTTGAATCAGTAAATATTGATCTCCTGTTACAAATCCTGTGAGTCGTATGATTCCTCGATATATCAATTGAGTGTCAAAATCTCATTACCCTTGTTCTTTCTCAATGGCTTTCATCTAGGTTGAATATTCTGTTATTGCTAAGCTGATACCTTGGTAAATTTGGGATCAGTAGAGGGGTGGGGAGTTGTATCAGGGTTAGTGCTTGTTGTATTGGGTTTCTAGATGCTATTTACGTCATGTAAACTCTGTTATTATCCAAGCACTGTGTTATATTCTTTTGAAAACAATAAACTTCTAATTACAAAAAAAAAGACATCAGAGTAGGATTAAATGGTCAGTTTTTTCAGTGGAGTGTCTCAGGGATCTGTATTTGGACCGGTGCTTTTTAATATATTTATAAATGATCTGGAAAGGGGAACGACGAGTGAGTTGATCAAGTTTGCAGATGACCCAAAATTATTCAGAGTAGTTAAATCACAAGTGGCTAGTGATACATTGCAGGACTGGAAAATAAGACATCCAAATGACAGAAGAAATTTAATATGGACAAGTGCAAAGTGATGCATATAGGGAAAAATAATTCATGCTATATTACATGATGTTGGGTTTCATGTAAGGAATTACTACCCAGGAAAATGATCTAGGCATCATAGTGGATAATACATTGAAATCATTAACATGTGCTACGGCAGTCAAAAAAGCAAACAGAATGTTAGGAATTAGGAAGAGAATGGTGAATAAAACAGAGAATGTCATAATGCCTCTGTATTGCTCCATGGTGAGACTGCACCTTCAGTACTGTGTTTAGTTCTGGTTGTCCCATCTCAAAAAGATATAGATGCACCGGAGAAGGTACAGAGAATGGCGACCAAAAATGATAGAGGATGGAACAGCTCTCCTGTGAGTAAAGACTAAAGAGGATAGGGCTGTTCAGCTTGGAGCAGAGATGGCTGAGTGGGGATATGATGGAGGTCTACAAAATCATGAGAGAACTAGAATGGGTAAATGTGAATCGGTAGTTTATTCTTTCAGATAATAGGAGGACTAGGGGGTACTCCATGAAGTTAGCAAGAAGCACATTTATGGTTAATCTGTTTTTTTATTAGCACATTTAAAACAAATCAGAGAAAATTCTTTTTCACTCAACACACAATTAAGAACATAAGATGTGTCATACTGGGTCAGACCAAGGGTCTATCAAGCTCAGTATCCTGTTTCTAACAGTGGCCAATCCAAGTCACATGTACCTGGCAAGTACCCAAACATTAGATCACAAGCTACTATTGCTTATTAATTACTGTCATAGCAGTTTATGGATTTATCCTCTCGGAACTTATCAAAACCTTTTTTAAACCAGTTACACTAACTGCTGTAACCATATCTTCTGGCAACGAATTTCAGAGCTTAACTATGTGCTGAGTGAAAAAGAATTTTCTTTCATTTGTTTTAAATGAGCTACTTTGCTAACTTCATGAAATGCTCCCTGGTCCTTCTGTTGTTTGTTTGTTTATTTATTTATTTATTTATTTATTGTTTTTGTTATACCGAGTTTCATGATAGGCATCACATCAACCCGGTTTACAAATAACAAGGAGTGTAAAGCATAACGTAACGTAAAAAACAATATTTTCAATAAGAACCTTGAACTTTAAATACAGTGAATCAGAAAAAGGGAGAGGGAAAGTTACAAAAAACAAGGAAAATAAACTTGGGATGGAAGGGGAGAAAATTGAACAGCACAATATTTACATTTCAGCCTATTGATACATTAGAATAGCAAGTGAAAAATAAGACTATGAAACGGTACATAGGTAATCAAATGAATAAATATGACAGTTGTGAATGGTAATAGTATGATAAATATTCAGCAGGAATTAGTGAGAGAGGGTTTGAGGTTGGTTGATTCGTGTTTACATTCCATTATTATCTAAAAGAGTAAATAACAATTTATATTAACTTGTTCACGTCCTTTCATAATTTTGTAGACCTATCATATCCCCCTCTGTCATCTCTTCTCCAAACTGAGCAGCCCTAACTTCTTTAGCCTTTCCTCATAGGCCAGCCGATCCATGCCCCTTATTTTTGGTCACCCTTCTCTGCACTTTCTCCAGTGCAGCATATCCTTTTTTTTGTAATTGACAATTTTTATTGAAAGTCAGAAATAACATAGTAACATACTTGAGTCAGTACAATATAAGAAGACCTCCATTTTCCATGAAGCAAGAAACAGTAAACTATAACCTTTCCCTCCATCCTCCACTCCTACCTGCAACCTAAGCTATAAGTGGGTATGCACCAGATATTAACATAGCACCATAAGCATTATTAAATATCAATCATCCATGAGCGTCTCAAAAAAAAAAAAAAAAAAGTGGATGTAAAAAGGAAGTTAATGAGTAATAAATAAATAAAAACCAAAGGGGCGGATTTTAAATGCCCTGCGCGCATAGGCCGCCGGCGCGCGCAAGTCCCGGGGCTTCGTAAAAGGGGCGTGTCGGGGGCGTTGCGGAATGACGCGACGTTTCGGGGGCGTGACGCGGCGTTTCGGGGGCGGGCCCGGGGGCGTAGCGCCGGCTTGGGGGCGTGGTCGAGGCCTCCGCACCAGCCCCTGGGTCGGGTGATGGCGCGCCAGCAGTCCACTGGCGCGCGCAGATTTACATCTGCTTTCAGCAGGCGTAAATCTGCCAACAAAGGTAAGGGGGGGGTTAGGTAGGGGAAGGGAAGGAAAGGTGGGGGGAGGGCGAAGGAAAGTTCCCTCTGAGGCCGCTCCGAAATCGGAGCGGCCTCGGAGGGAACAGGCAGCGCGCGCCGACCCCGGATTTTATAAGATACGCGCGGCTACGCGAGTATCTTATAAAATCCAGCGTACTTTTGTTCGCGCCTGGTGTGCGAACAAAAGTACGCGCGCACGTATGTTTTTAAGATCTACTCCAAAGGGTATAATTATGTAGGAAAATGACCACTAGTGGCGCTTAAGGAGAAGGAAAGGAGAATACCCTATCTCTGTGGCCCTCAGAAGCATCCAGTTTCTTAATGTCCCCCTTCAGCAGTAGTTTCCAAACCTTCTTAAATATAGCTATTTGTTTATACTTAGAAGCCTGGATAGTCGCCATACGGTGATAGAAGTGTATCCTCTGTAGTACTGCTTATAAAATGGGAACCTCACGGTTCTTCCAGCGTAGGGCCACCTCAAACCTAGTAGCTAAGAAAACCTGTTGTCAGAACCTCTGTTGAAATTTATCGAGATTTGGTGATGGGACATTAAGTGATATTAAAGCCACATCCTTTAGGCCTACCACTGAGATCATGTTTTCCAGCCAGCATACCACTTGATCCCAAAAGCAAGAAATTGGCATGCAATACCACCATGTATGAAAAAAGGACTCCACATGTCCACAGTTCCTCCAAGGGGGGGGGGGGGGGGGTTAGGTACCACCAAAAAAGCATTTTGTAGCACTGTTCTTGCAATTGTTCTTGCAGTTGTGCGGAGATGGAACACTACTAGTTGACAAATATATTTGGTCCCACACTTTGGGTTCTAATGCAGTACCCAAGTCTGTTTCCAGGCCCATATATGTGGGGACCTATCCTTATAAGAACCTATCAATACAGAATACATTTTTGCAACCAAACCGCAGGTCTTATTCATTTTTGTACACACGTGTTCAAATAAAGTTTTACCCATGGCTAAAGAGGGGCCAACCTCCTTTGGATATTATAAAGTGACGAAGCTGGGAATAAGCTAAGAAGTCTACTTTCCCCAATTGAAATGTGTCTGCCAGTGCTTCTATGGATAAAAAGAACTTCCCTGCAACACATGTTCAAAACAGGATAAGCCCTTCTTATTCCAAGCTTGAAAGGTATGATTTTGGAGCCCTGCTGGGAATTTGACGCTGGGAGCTGTGACGTGTACCTTCGCTAGCATTTTGCTCCTTCCTGCTACCCCATCCCTTAAATGACTAGACACATAGGCTGTATTTGGCATTAATTGGCCACAGCTTTTATTTAATACTTAAACAATTAATCTGAAACCCAACAACATAAGAACCCCCCCCCCCCCCAGTCCAATGGCTAGGATGTTCCACCTTTTTGGGACCAAGCCTACCTATCCGCCGCCCGCCACAAAGAAGCAAGGAGACACTACTTCCTCCAGCCGCATTTAGCAAGGGGGCTCTGCCTCCGGGCGTGGTCCCCCACTCGTCCGGCGACATACCTTTTTCCGTCAGCCCCGCGACTGACCCAGTTACTATAATTTCCTATTGGCCCGGGTACCGCCACAAGCGCCAGGCAGTGTTTGCACTTGCCTGGTGTCCCCCATAACCAAACCAGCTGCGGCCTTTCACCCCTGTGCATACTTTGCCTCCAGCATCTCCTGAATGTCATTATTACATATCCTATGTCGGACAGATGAACCATGTCCTGCCTGTAGAACCCCTCTCACAGATCGAAAGCCCATTCATGTCGTATTTGACATCCCTCCCTTCGCATTAGCCATACTCTGATTTGCCAGTTAAGCTTTTTTCTACTCCTCCCCCTTAACTTCTGCGTTGCATATTTTTTGCACGGGCTAATCTCAGACCAGCATATCCTCACTCCTGGGAACAATGAACATATCTCCAGGAAATCTTTCTTTACCTGCTGCAACAGCTGCTTACAAGACCATGTTCCTAGATCGTTCCCACCCAAATGAATTATCATATCTGGTGCTGCCAATGCTTCACTCTTGATCCGAAGTATGGGCAGTAATTGGCTCCAGCGCATATCTCTCTTCCCCATCCATATGGTATGCATCCCTAGATGCATGCCACCTTTGCGCTGCTGCGCCCTCCGAGCTACCCAATGGACGAATGGGTAGCCCACGAGCCATACTTGTCCCGACCTAGTAGATGCCTCTGGAAGTGAAATTACTCTGTTGGCATGCAAGTGAGGTGCCTGCGCGGTCCAGCCTAACATAGGAGTTTACCACTGAGGAACGCCATCTACCTATCTGCTGTATTGCCTCTGTTCCAAGCCCGCCCTGCGCTGTGATGGTGGCTGCCCCTATTTGGAACGAATGAGTTAAAAAATTATCTGCATTCTTTCCTATCTTGGTTAGTGCTCGCTTAAGCACCGCCAAGAACTGGTATCTTGTTAGGGGGACCCTGTCCTCATGTATCAGTAGATGCTCTCCCCCTATTGGGCGCCGTGTCTGGTACGCTTCTAAGTTTGCCACCGGACAAGTGACCTGATTTTGCAAACTTGTCAATATTACTATAGCACCCCGCCCTGATTGATCTGTCTTGGACCATGGTATTGTTATCCTAAGTGTTATCTTGTTTTTTTAATGTTCTTTATCAGCATGCCCGTGGATCCCGAATCCTTCCTGGATGCTGCTACTAGTTCCCCTATACCAGGGCGCCAAAGAATGCGAGAGAAAATGCCAGGCGAAATAGACATGTTTCGAATTCTGAATGACATACATCGCGTAACACCTGCCACAACCACATTAAAATATTGTGTGTTATTGGGTACCGTCCATCCCTCCTGACTCCCACTTTCCTACCCCAACCTTTCATCATTTTTTGTGTTAGGAATCCCTTCGTCGGATCACCCAAACCTTGCGCACTTATGAAAAATGCAAGCTCGGCTAGTTGTTTTTGCCACCATGCACCTGGACACCCCGGCCTCTTTTGACCACGAAATGTAAGCCACGATCAACTCTTCCGCTACTGGTCCTTTTTCCCAGCCATGCTGGTTTCGGAAGGACCTTACTCGCCCGTATCCCCTGCAGTAAGCATCCCAAGTGGTGGGAGCCAAGGATCTTCTTAACAAGTCTACTGTGGTTGGATTCCAATTGTCCATAAATGTTCCGGTACTGGTGTTCCCGCTTCGTCGGCGTTGGGTACCTGTTTTCGGAATAGAGACCGTTTAGCGCAAGTTAATGCGTCTGCCACGCCATTGCAGTACCCTGGGACATGCCGCGTCTTTACAGTGGTGTTGATGCGCAAACTATTCAACACTATCTGTCGCAACAGGTCCGTGACCCTGGAACATTTTGCCATCTGCCTGTTTATTATGTGAACCACTGCTTGGTTATCGCACCAGAAGACAATATGCTTGCTGTGCAATTTTTCCCCCCATGTAACTAGTGCAACCCAAATGGGGAATAGTTCCAGAGTGTAATATTTTTTGTTAATCCTTCTTGAACCCATTCGTCCGGCCATGGTGCTGTGGACCATGCACCTTGGCAATAGAGACCAAACCCCCAGCCTCCTGAAGCATCGGAATGAATGTCTAATTCGCAATTTGACACCGGGGGGCTCCTGTCAAACGGATATGCCATTTTAGTTGTTCAGGAAGGAGGACCAGATGGCGAAATCCTCCCGTATATGCTTGGAGATTCTTATAAAGTGATGTGGCCAGCGCACGCCCGCCATGGCGGTTGCTAACCTCTGTAAAAAGGCCCTTCCCATAGGGATCACTCTGCAGGGTGAAATTAAAGGCTCCAAGAATTGATTGTACTTGCTTCAGTGTCATCTTCTTAACCCTCGCAGCGTTCGCTAACAGGTCTCGCAGCTTTTGCAATTTGTCTACTGGGAACCTGGATATCATCTGTACCGAATCCACTTCTATGCCCAGGAAGCGCATGATAGTCGGTTCCTCCATCCTTTCTTGCGCCAGCAGTACTCCGAAATCCTCGGCCACCTCTTGAAACATACGTAGGAGATGAACCACCGCCTCTGTTCCTGCTGGCCCCACGAAAAGGAAGTCATCCAAATAATGGATGATATTCTGCGAGCCTGCCTATTTTGCCATTACCCAGTGAAAGAAGGACCTGAAAGCCTCAAAATAGGCACACGAGACGGAGCATCCCATGGGCATGCATTTATCAAAGTAAAATTGTCCACGGAACTTAAGCCCCAGTAGTGGGTGCACTGGTAGTAAACGAAATGCCGACTCGATGTCAGTCTTTGCCATCACCACCAACCTTCCGGCCCTCCGCAGAAGGGATTTTCTGATGTCAAATGACGCGTACTGCATATAGCATGCTTCCTGCAGCAAATTGTCGTTGACTGATAGCCCAGGTGGATAGGATAGGTTTTGTATCAGCCTGTACTTGCCCGGCTCCTCCTTCGGTATCACTGCTAATGGAGAGCACACCATTTTTTTGGAAGGGAGGTAACTGGAAAGGACCTGCCATCCTCCCCAGAGCCAGCTCTGTATTCAACTTGCTTTGTACAATATCCAAGTGGCGCGTTGTGGTTGCCGCATTGTTAATGACTGGGTTATTTATCTGTCCTTGATAAGGGATTTGGAACCCTTCCTTGAAACCTTCTGCGATTCGTGGTGGTGAAGAAAGTGCTTAGATCACACAATGCTGTGGTAGAAAAGGTTTTACATCAAGCTGACATGGCCAGTGTTTTGCTAGTTGAGCTGCAGCAGGGCAAATCTGTAACAAAATATCAAGAACGATCAACACACATTTCTCCAAAAAATCTTTATAAATTTGGGTGACACAAATCATGTCTTCAACATGACTGTACATCTACCTGAAAATGAAATAGTGCAGTATATACTCTTGGCACACCCCAGTGTTTATATAAAATGAAAGACAGCTGATCCACTATTAACCAATCACAAAACACAGGAAGGGGATTTAAATCTATATCCAATGAAAACAAATATTTAAAAAAGTTGAAATCAGCAAATCGCACCTTAAGTTAAACTCAATTTTGTGAAATAAATGCTGATGCATAAATATGAATATTTCACTCTTAAGAATAAATCCCATTTTGCTATAATAATTAAATCCAAAAGTTCTGCTGATTTCAGTCAAAAGATCCACTGTTCAAGATGATGAAATTTTGCATTGTGGTTTCCTCCTCTGGGATTCTTCTTAGCATGATCTACTGCAAAACAAGTTGTTCAAAAGAATGTCAGTACTGATTATGAGAAACTAAAGTGCAGTAATTTTATTAGATAAAAGACAACTCTGATGTTCCATCAGATGGGTCCTCAATACGTTACTGGTTTTAACTATGAAATAAATAAAGAGAGTATATGCATGCTTTATACCAAGAAAATCTTTTTGTTGGTACTTAGTTGGTTTGGAGGGGTTTTTTTTATTCATTATTGAATGGCTGTCAAAGGAGGAGGCAATTTCATTTGCTGTTAGTTTTGATTTAGACATAAGATTCTGTTGTGGTTTTGTCAAGTCATTTACTGTTTCAAATAGTTTGGATTTGGGCTTGCATGATACAATGAGAGAAGTATGTATTTTTGGCCTGTTATGGCCTTATGGTACATTGTCATGTGTAATTTGCATTGCAGTCTGTCCTCTTTTGAGCAGTGTTTTGTGCTGTTTCCTTTCTAGTTTTTGCCCTTGGCATTTTAAGGCTCAGAACTCTTGAGAGTACCAATATGAGTCTCTGTGGGGAAGGCAATGCACAGTTTTTTATGGAACAATTTTGTGAGAGGCTTTTGCTAGGTTTTCATTCCATATTTTTACTGGTGATAGCATCTCATCCATAGGCGGAATTCTGGTGCATTTAACAGGTTTTCCAGGGCTTTCTTGTTCCAGAACACTTTCAGGGATCTGGTCGTGTCTACTTAATTAAGTTCTCTCTGCGCAGTGATTTTAATTAGTGAATGACTGGGCCAAGTAAATGCTGTTACCTGATTCCTGATATCCTGGTTTTTTCACCTCCATGTGGAAAACCATGTCTAGTGTGTGTCACTTTACATGTGGAATGTTTAACAGCCTAGGTGAGTCCTAGTGTTGACATGCTGGCCAGGAAGTCAGTTGTGTACAATGTTGATTTTTCTATATGTAAATTAAAGTTGCCCAGGATCACAAGTTTGGTTAATGTTAGCATCAAATCTGTGATTAGTTCTGGCAATCTTTGAATGGATAAGATGTTTTGAGGAAGTTGTTAAATCACTAGGAGCCCTATAGCATTCTTACTTCCTAGTTGGGATAATAAGCATTCTGATTTCAATACCTGTGGGAGTAGGGTTTGATGCAGGAATGCCACTCCTTCAAATTTTCTTGATCTGGATTTGTGTATAATGGAGAAATCCTCTGGGCATAATTCATTTACTGAGACTCCTCCTGCCTCAACCAACTGTTTCCATTATCCCTAAATTGTCTAGATTTTGATCATTTATAATGTCCTAGATCATTAGGTATTTTATATTGACTGATCTGATATTCTCTAGGTCTATGTGTGTCTGTGTATATCGTGTGAGGAATTGTTTTGTAAGTATATAATTGGTGCCCATATCAGTGGTGATGGGTGCTTTAAGTATCACTTTGCTTTTGTCCTTTGCTTTTTTTGTGAACTGGAGTGTCCAGAGTTTTCTCACCCCATATCACTGGGATTTTAGAGATCTGCGTTTTGAAGGGCAAGACACGTTTTAAATCATGGGGTTGTGTTTAAGTAGAAAAACTTAACAGCCATAGATAAGCTCTTCTTAGACAGCCAAGCCGCACATTTTACTTTCAGAAATTAGCGCCTACCCAAAGGTAGGCGTTAATTTCTGCCGATGCTGTGGAAGTGTACAGAAAAGCAGTAAAAACTGCTTTTCTGTGCACCCTCCGACTTAATATCATGGCGATATTAAGACGGTGGTCCTGAAAGGTTAAAATAATTAAAAAAAAAAAAAAATTTAAAATCGGCTCGCGGGTTGAAAACCGGATGCTCAATTTTGCCAGCATCCGGTTTCTAAACCTATGGCTGTCAGCGGGTTCGAGAACCGATGCCGACAAAATTGAGCATCGGCTGTCAAACTCGCTGACAGCCGCCGCTTCTGTTAAAAAAGAGGCGCTAGGGACGCACTAGTGTCCCTAGCGCCTCTTTTTACCGTGGGCCCTAATTTGCATGTTTGTCCCCCTGAATTGCGCACACAGGAGAGTGGCCTATGCGCGCTCTCCCGCAACCTTTACTGTATTGTCCTGAATGAGTCCTGGAGTATGGGAGATCATCAGGGAGGCCTTTCAGTTGATAGTAGACCGGTGGGGTCTTCCTCACACTGATATCATGGTGACTTGCAGGAACACCAAGACCAACAAGTTATTTAGTTGCAAGATAGAATGGGGTTCAAGCAGGATCAATGCTTTGATTCAGTCTTGGCCAAGGGACAGGCTTCTTTATTTGTTTCTGCCTTGGCCTCTGATAGGCAGAATGCTAAAAAAGAATAGAGGATCACCAGTCAACCATAAACCTGGTGGCTCCAGACTGGCCAAGAAGGCCATTGTATGCAAATCTTGTGAAGTTGACAACTGGCATGCCTCTCTGCCTTTTCTGCTTTCATGTCCTCTTGTGTCAGAGAACATTGTTGATGGAGAATCCGACTCCATATTGTCTTACAGCTTAGCCCTTGAAAAAGGGTTTGTTTGAGCAGGAAGGGATGTCCAGTAGCATTGATTTCTACACTGGTGAAGGGCCTGTATAACCTCGACGACTTTGGCATGTGTTTTAAGTTTGGCATCTCTTTGAGGTTTGTTGCATGGTTTTTTGGTCTGTCCCAGTTGGGCAATCATTCTGACCATCTTTGCACATTGTTACCATTTCCCATAGGTGGCTCAGATCTGAATAAAGGATTAGCCTTTAATTCGCTACAGCTTCTGGTGGTAGCAATCTCCTGCTATAGGGGGGCAGATTTGGAAGAAGGGGGGGCGCTCTGTGGCTTCTGATCTGCATGTGGTCTATTTCCTTCAAGGGGCAAAATAGGTTCAGCCTCCCTTCAGGGCTCTGATTTCCCAGTGAAATCTTAAAATAGTCATTAAGTTATTGGTTGGCTCTTCCTTTGAGCTTCTTAAATTTTGCATCTTTGAATGATATTTTTGGTGGCCATTTGATTGGCTAAGTGCATGTCAGAATTGCAGGCCCTGTTGAGTAGGGACCTCTATTTGGATTTCTTGGCAGAGGTAGTCTCTTTTCACCCAGTACCATCCTTCTTGTTTAAGGTTGTTTTTCACCTGACTCAAACAATTTTTCATGCAGCTTTTGTAAAAGAGGAATGTCTTGGGAAGGATAGGGCTACTCCTGGGGGAATTCTGCACTACTGCGGAATGCAGAATTTACGCAGAATTCCTCCTTCCCACAGATTTTCCTCCCTCACCTCGCAGATTTCCTCCCTCGCCGGAAGAGGATTCAAAACCGGAAGCGCACGGACAGCGGTCATAGCGAGAATGAGGGCATCGCAGCATGGCAGAAAATAGCAAAGGAGACCCTGGCATGCCGCGAACTCAAGCATCCCCCCCACCCACCCTCTTTTACCTCCCATGCTCTCTCACACCCTCCTGCTCTGTCACCCTTCCCACCCCCCTCTCTTACCAACCATGCTCTCTGTCACCCTCCCCTCTCTCACACACACATTCTCTCTCTCACCGGCATGCCGCGGGACGTGCTCCGTTCGCAGCGAAGATGAAGGCCTGGCGTGCTGTTCACGGCGAAAAGGGAAGGCCCCCATGTGTCGCGAACGGGGTGGGTGACAGAGCATGGTTGGTAAGGGGGGGGGGAGGGTGACAGAGCAGGAGGGTATGAGAGAGCATGGGAGGTAAAAGAGAGTGGGTGGGGGGATGCTTGAGTGTGGGTGTGTGAGAGAGGGAGCCTATAGGAGGGGAAGGGGATGTCAGTGAGAGAGAATGTGTGTGAGAGAGAGGAGAGGGGGTGTGGGGGAGGGTGAGACAGCTTGGTTGGTAAGAGGGGGAGTGGGGGGGTGCTTGTGGGTTTCAGAAGCCTATATGAGGAGATTGTGAAGGAGTGTGTATGTGTGAGAGAGATTGGGAGCTTGTGTGTATGAAAAAGGGATTTTGTGTATGTGAGGGTGCTAGCCTGTGTGAAGGGATTGTGTATGTGAGGGAGTCTGTATGAGGGTGTGTGTATGTGTATTAGAGAGGGGGGAGGGACAGAGGGAGCCTGTGTGAGGGGCAGTACTGAGAACAGGGTCAAAGTTTGGGACTGGCAATAGAGTGGAAGGGGTTGAGCCTAGAGGTGAAGGGGAGAGATATTGGCAGGTGGAGGAGTTGGGGCCTGAGAGGGCAAACTGGCCAGGGGTGTAAGGAGAGTGAGTGGAAGGGACACTCTTGCAGTGAATTTCTAGGGAAATTCTGCTCAAAATATTTAAAATTCTGCATCTTTAAATAACTTTTTTCTGTAATAATTTAAAATGTAATTACTTAAAGACTGTCATGAAAATTGTGTTATTTTGACCAATATAAAGTTTGCAGAATTTTGCAGAATTTTCAGTTTTTGTGCACAGAATTCCCCCAGGAGTAGTATCTGCCCTTCACTTCTATCTCAAAGTGACCAATTCCTTTAGGAGGACTGATAGGCTGTTTGTATTATGACAGTCCTTGCATGGGGGAGGCAGCCTTGAAGTTGTCTGGCTTGCTGGATCAAGAAGGAAATCTCTTCAATATGCTCGCTGAAGGACCTGCAAATTCCTGAGTCATTTTGTGCTCATTCAGCAAGGGCTCAGGCTTCCCACTGGTAGAGTCAATGGTGATTACTCCAGAGGATATTTGCATGGTGGACACTTGGTCATCTTTGCAGTCCTTCACTGAGCATTATAAGGAGGATGTACATGCTAAGACAGATGCGGATTTCAGTGCAAGTGTACTCCGAGCAGCATTGTGTTCTTACCATTCATGTTAGATTGGGCTTGGGTACTTCCCATGGGTTTTGTCTAGCAGGATAAGAAAGGAAACATTTAGTCTTACCTGTTAATTTCCTTCTCTTTAATCCTGCTAGATGAGTCCAAGATCCACCTGAGAATTCACTGGCTGCATTTTTTTTCATGTGCCCTTTGACAGCTTTGGGGTTTCACAGAAGTCAAGTATGTTTCCTCCCTTGGAGGGCTGAGGCTTCTCAGTCTGTTTCTTGTTCATTGTCTTATATTCTTTATATCTACCTTGCAGAGAAGAGGATATTCATTGGAGAATGGCTTTCCTTTTACAATGTAAGAGTTATGTTAGTTTTAGAAGGTATGTTCTCTACTCCATTGCTCTGACATAAATTTACTGGCTGGTGATTGTGATGTACCATCACTAATACCAGTGATGATATCATTGGGAAAAAGCTGTGGTCTCTGTCTCTGCTGGCAGGGTGGCACGTCTGGAAAAGGTAACTAACAAATAGAACTACATTTCTCCTTATTACACAGCAATTCACATAATGAATGTTGTCATAAACATGTGCAAATTTCTGTAACAAAAGACACAAAAAGGGGTGAATTAGCACGAGTTCAAAACTTGTGAGCAGTAGCACCAATTGTCAAGGCTTTAAATTAGGCATCATAAAGTGTTCATACATCTTGTTTTTGTTTTGTTTGTTTTTTCTTCTGATTTAAAGTATTGTTCTGCTATTTTGCTGAACTCTACGTGATAGCTATGTTTGGTTTCATGGCAAAACTTGCCTCTGACTATATCCATTTAGTCCACATTGGCTTTGTCACTAATTGCATCACACAACAAACCTCACGTGTACCTCGGCGTGTAGAGGGTTAGGAAAGACTCTGGGAAAGAGAAGGGGACATGGGGGTGGGGGGAGAGAAAGAGAACATGGAACTACAGATATAGGGGGAGGAAGGGTATAGGACAGGCTATATGGGTGGAAGAGGAGGGCATTAGGAAGGGATGAACATGGGGGAAGTATGCAAGAGGAGATACATTTAGAGAGAGGCAGAACTTGGGGAAGGTATAGAAGAGGATAAAGATGGGGGAGAGGATCAATAAGTATAGGAGAAAGATGAGAGAGAAGCACACAGCTATGTTTGACCAGCTGGTTCTAATAATAATCTGGGGAGAATACTAATGAATGTCGGTATAGAAAAACTAATAAATTAAATAAATAATGATTGTATGTATTACTCAGTAGCTATAATCTAGATGTCATAAAGTAAAGGAAGGTAACCCAAAGATCTAATTTTTCTAAAATGTTTCTTTGCATTGACCCTTTAAAGATTGTTGTTTTTCTTTTTTTATTTAAACGTGTAGTACTTGAGGTACATAGTGAAAGCTGTTTTCCTTGCAAGTACATCTGCTTTAGAGTAGATGTTTGTGTTAATCTGAAAAAGTTTTCTTGAACATACAAGCAACCTGAGATTTATCAGTAGATCAGGCTGAGCATGATTCAGATTTCAGACTGCATGCTGAAGCTTACGGTGCTATTTCTCTACAGGTTTTAGAATTGATTGACAAAGAAGATATCGACATCTCAACCAGTCAAGTTACTGAAATCGTGAACATGCTGCAAAAAGAAGAAAAACTGATAGAAAAAGAAAAGGCCAAAGAAAAGGCTGAGAAAGAACAAGCAGCAGAAGTTCAGAATTAAACTTCAGTATCTGGAGTAAGGCTGTACAGAACCAAAATAACATTTATATTCTTTTCTCATACCCATGTATACATGTTTAGTGGTACTGTTGTAGTAATAAATGGATATTGCCATTGAGGTGATATTTTAATAGCAAATCAAAGACTTCATGTATATTCAGAATTATGGAATGAAATAAAGACATCCATTATCAGATTAAGTAGTTTACCATCATTCCATGAAAATGAAATCATTTTTATTTTATTGTTTTTAAACCAATGCTTTTTCTTCTCGTTAAAACATGTAAGTACATTCACCATTGTGGGATCATGATGTCATGAATTTGTTATAGATCAATAAGATTTCACTCATTCAACCAGTATTGGCATTCTTGCTTGTAACAATGTATAAACCTGCATTAACTAATGCTTGTTGACCATCATATCCTGGCACTAAGACTGCGCGACAACTTATGTCTTCTAGTCCTTTTCTTAGTGCCTGCACAATTCTAATCTGCCGTCAGAAGCATTTCTAGTATGTATAGATGTGGAATCACTTTATACAAATATACCCTTGCAATAAGAATTACAAGTGGTCAAAATTATTCTAGATCAGCATTTATACTCTGGCAGAATTGATTCTTTAACAATTTTTTTTTTTTAATTTCAAATCTTTTTTTTTTTATTAAGTGCATGGCATAGCCATGGTTCGCTGCTAGCCCCAGATATGGCCAACATATATATATATTACACAATTTGAGGAGAAGTATGTGTATCCTGCTTCAGAGTTTCAGCAGGTCAGTCTATGGAGTAAATACATAGATGGTGTATTCTTCTTTTGGACAGATACAGAAGAACATCTTTGCGATTTCCATCAATGGTTAAATCAATTGGATATAAACTTATGCTTTGCCCTCACTTATCACTGCGAACAGATTGCATTTCTTGACATAACCATCAAAAGTTATAGCTCGGGAATAGCCACTACATTGCATCACAAGAAAGTAGAACATAACCTGCTTCTCTTAGTTATCACCCTAGAGCCTTCAAATGTGGCCTTGCAGTAAGCTAATTTTTTAGGTTACATCGGCGCTGCACTAACTTGTCTGAATTTGATTGCCAGTCTAAAGGACTCACCCAGAGGTTTGCAACTAGAGGATATCCTAAGTGATCCATCAGACATGCATGCCTTCATGCCTGCAACTTGGTTAGGGATCAGCTTCTTCAATACAGAGCCAAATCATGTGTAGATGAAACAATTTGGTGGTGGTGTTCAAATTTAGCTCACAAGATTACTGCATCGAATAAACATTGGCATATATTAAGCTACCACCAAGTGTTTCAGAAATTTCCCCTCATATCATTTACCTGGGATAAAAACATTAAAGATCACGTGGTATGAGCCTCTGTACAAGCTACAGTGAGTCTGCAGCTCTCCCCCTGCCCCCCCCCCCCCCAGTTTGTCACTGTCTGTGTGGTAAATGTGCAAGTATGCTCCAGGGAACAGAGTAGGAAGATTGCCAAATTGGTTGTAAAGTATGCTGGAAAACTTTGACTGCAGCTCATGTAATGTGATTTATCTACTGCAGTGTCCCTGCCATAAGATCTACATAGGTCGCACATCAAGAGCATTTAGAACACGACTTATTGAATATCTGAGTCGCTTAAACACTTGTGATGCACATGCACACATTGTCTCTCATATAGCATTGGGGCATAGTTTCACAGACTTAAGTTGGACTGTTTTGGAGCAAGTAATTCAACCCTCACGTGGAGGCAGCATTATTCCTTTGTTGAACAAACAAAAACATCACTGGATCTATTCCTTGCAATCCATGGCACCTTAGGGTCTCAATAATAGGATATACTGGTATACTTTCTGTAATCATGCGACAACTAATCCAGTCTGTACTCTAGATGGACTTTTGTTTCCCCACAGTGTTTCTCCATTTGGAAATGTGTGATCGACAGACACTAACAAGTGAAATAGTCATGAGTGACAGTAATGAATTTTTTATTTAAAGAATGTTACGCAATGAAATGTTGCTGCAAGAGACTGGCACTTTATCAAGATGTTTTGTAACACAGCGTTTTGATTGACATCTCAAGTTCCCGCACTTAGTCCATTTAAAAATGGCCACATTCTTGCTGTGGCGTTCACGCTAAACATAAATCTGGAAAGCTGACAGCCACTATGAATTAGCATTAATATCAGAGATTCCGTAAATGCACTTTTGCCAAGTTGGCAAGCCTCTAAATATCAGATATAATTGATGTGATCTAAGAATGTAGTGTTTGATGTATTCAATGATGCTGTTTAGATCTCCAACTTAAACAGATTGTGGAGTGCAAATAATTATCTTTCACTTGTAAGTCCACATCATAAACAGTAGGGCACAAATATTTCTTTATTCATAATATGCCTGAGGAAGGATATTTAGTTCGAAATGCTGCAGCATCGGGTCTTTAGTAGAATAGCATGTTTGAGCACAAGAATATTTGTATGAAATTGGGTTGAGGGAATCTCTGATGGAAGTATGAGATCAGTACACAGGGAAGATAACTTTCAAAGTGGCGCAGACGCGCATTGATGCGTGTCCATGGGTACATGCCCAGGGACGTGGCAGTTTTATAATATGAACGCGTATGTTATAAAATAGCCTAGGTGCGCATATGTGTGCACCCTATTTTGCAACTGGGCGTGCACAGCTGCACGAGTAGAGGAATTTTGTAACAGGTGTACGTGCCCACGCCAGAACCAGTTTCACCAGTTCATCCACCAGTTCGCCCAGTATAGAACTAGATCCTTGAAACCTCCATGGTTCTTTAGCTTGTTCTTCCCCCCAGATCCTTTAAACCACTCAAGGATGTCTATTTTTTTTTTATTATTAAACTTACACCTCCTCCACAGCAGAAGTAAAGTTACGTGGCATAGATCTGGGCATGTGAGTACTTACACGCATTTTTCTTTGCCCCACCCTGGAATGCCCATGCCACATGTACACCATGCCCCTTTTTCATTCCAAGTGAGATATTTGCATATTGTTTGAAGCGCGTGCATGTAGGCACCTTTCAAAATCAGATGAACACGCACATATCCTACATGCGCACACATCTCATGATTTTGGCTTGCACCCGGCTTTTAATATTCACTTTACAATGTATAATCATTGTTTTACTTGCAACAAAAAGATTCTTTAAAAAAAAAAAGGACTTAATTTAAGCATTTCTGGTTCTCCTAGGACAAGCAGGATGGTAGTGCTCACATATGGGTGACATCAGATGGAGCCCGGCATGGAAAACCTTTGTCAAAGTTTCTAGAAACTTTGAATGGCACACTGAGCATGCCCAACATGCTACTATCCGCGCAGCCACACGGGGTCCCTCTTCAGTCTTGTTTTTTCCGTGAAGTAGTTACCTTGTGGTTCTCGGAGCTTTATCCAAAACTTTCAAAATGTTTCTCTTCGAGGATTTCTCCTCCGTTTTTCCTCCGCACGGGGGTCCCTCTTTGCAGTCGTTTCCCTTGGCGTCTCAGTAGGTATTTCTCTCATTCTTGCAGTCTATCCCCGAGCCTGTTGCCTCCTGGTGGCCGCCAGCCATCGACCACTCGCCAGCTTATTTTCATGGCGTCCGGTTTTCGTAAGTGCCCCCAGTGCCCGCGACACATGTATCTCATGGATCCACACGAGGTTTGTATCCTCTGCCTGGGGGCTTCCCACGACATCCGCAGGTGTCCCAACTGCTCAGTTGACACCCCCCCCCCCAAGGAGTTGTCATTCCCTGCTGGACAAGATGGAGCAGCTTTTTGGTGCCAAAAAGTCAGCTCCATCGACTCCGGCATCGGGGACTTCGCCACCAAAGGGTTGCAGAGACCCCTTCGACTCGGTGTCACTCTCTACGTCCCGTCCGATCCCTCCTTGCAAAGAGAAGGGTTCAGGGGACCAGCCCTCTTCATTGTCTGACCGTTCCAAGGCATCTGGCTCGTCGGCGCTGGAGACCCAGCCCAAGCACCAAGGGAAGCACCAGCAGTCATAATCATCACACGGCACCAGTGCTGATTCCGGTGGAGCACCGGCCCATGCCAAGCCTCCCCCAAAGCGACCCAGAGGTGGAGGCGCCGTCCTCTTCCAAACCCGGGAGTCCCAGGCGTTCCCCACTGAGTATGGTGCTGGGCACCGAGCTTTTTCCGCCCCCCCCCCCCGTGGTTACCACCTGAACTTCAAAACAATCTCGGCGGATTCAGGACCCCTCGGGACATTGGGCATCCTTGAGTCGGAACTCTTGGCCTTGTTAAAAGCTGGAGCTGTCAAACCCGTGCCCTGCTCCCAGCAGGTTCGGAGATTCTACTCGAGGTATTTTCTGATACCAAAGAAAACAGGTGGCCTCCGGTCCATTTG
Organism: Rhinatrema bivittatum; assembly: GCF_901001135.1. Classification (NCBI taxonomy): domain Eukaryota; kingdom Metazoa; phylum Chordata; class Amphibia; order Gymnophiona; family Rhinatrematidae; genus Rhinatrema; species Rhinatrema bivittatum. The sequence continues at coordinate 35,520 of NW_021821216.1, forward strand.
CAACCTCAGAGCCTTAAACAGTTCTTACAGTGAGAATGCTTCAAGAGGGTCTCCTTGGGTACCCTGATCCCGCTCCTTCACAAAGGAGATTGGCTCTGCTCTCTTGATCTGAAGACGCTTATGCCCACATAGCTATATTCTCGCCTCAAGGAAGTATCTCCACTTCCTAGTAGGCCACAGGCATTTCCAATACCGGGTGGTGCCATTCGGCTTTGCCTCAGGCCCGTGGGTCTTCACAAAATGTCTGGCAGTAGTAGGGGTACACCTGCACCGCTGTAGAGTGCATGTGTTCCCTACCTGGACGACTGGCTCATCAGGAGCACCACACAGGAGCGTGCTCGCTCCCTCTGCTTTACAACCAAAGTACTCCCTAAATCTCATTTGAGCCCATCCCAGCAGCTGGCATTTATTGGGGCTCTGCTTGACACAACTCTCTCCAGAGCGTTTCTTCCCAAGGACTGTGCCCAGACTCCGGCATCGATGGCACGCTCCATCCACCAGCATCAGATGGTTTCTGCCCAGGTACTGCTCCGCTTGCTGGGCCACATGGCTGTGTCAGTTCATGTCACTCCACTTGCCCGGCTATCCATGTGGGTAGCACAGTGGATGCTCTGCTTTCAGTGGCTCCAGGCCCCCCAGGACCTCTTAGCGCCAATGCAGATCACCTCGCCACTCTAGGTCTCCCTCTTCTGGTGGGAGAGTCTGACCAACTTGGAAAAAGAGTAACAAAAAAAGAGAGATCCCAGACGTCCTTAAAAATATTTATTAAGAAGACAAAATGCCCAGTAATTGCCCGACTCTGACCAGAGTTTTGCCCATTCACAAGGGGCTGCTTCAAGGGCTACAGAATAGAAACAATAAATAATTTAAAAAAGCATAAAACATGTATAAATAAATGAGACATAAATGTTATAAAATCCCACAAAACTGGTAAAATCATAAAGTCACAAATAAAATGAGCAAAGCAGACAATAGAATACAATAAACAACGGCACATATGAATAAAGAACATGGCACTTTCCCGCTTATTTGAAAAAGTTTTGTTCCCCGCTTATTTGAAAAGGTTCTGTGTACATATTTAATATTTGATACCTATCGAGATAACATATAGAGGACAAAAAGAAGGCAAAACAAAAAATCTAGAAAAAATGTCAAAATTATGGAAAAGAAAACAAATTGTGAAAAAGAAGAGAAAAAAATATATGCTATATATAAATGATCTCTTCTGTATTTAAACATTTATACCTTAATTACTCATTATGTTTCTTGTTATATTTCTAGATATCCCGATTGTTTTGACTGCGGAGGTTTTTGTCAATCTTTTTATGCACAACAAGCCTGTTGTGTTTTAACTGTTTAAATCGTGTTAGCTTCACATGCTGTAATATAAAGCATACTTAAAACAGAATATGTATATTAACTATATTTTATATACATTTTTTAACTACTCAATTCTTCATTATTCAATTTACTGCGCGAATGCTCACATAAACAATATATCAATGTCAAGGAACCACAAACCCGGCTTGCCGATGACAGTACCTCGTGTGTATAGCAAACATTTGAATGGATAAAAGTGCAATAGAAGTTCTTACTAATAATATATAAAATGTATAAGTAATGTAACATATACTAAGGCATAATAATGTCGTCATTCATGTGTTCTAGACAATCGTGCACTGTTTAAAGTACCTTTCGATTACTCACATAAACATTTTATCAAAATTAATTAGTCTTGATCCCAATGTTTTAACCTAATAGTGTATCCAAAACGGATACAGTGACATTCCACAATTAACTTGCTAATAATAAAGTACTGTTTGCTGAGTATTCCATCTAAGAGATTGCTAGTCTGAAAAACTGAATCATAACTGCATACAGCGACTCCACAGAAGATCATCTTGGCCGTATTACAAAAATAGGCTTTTGATCTTATTGCCACATTGTCATGGTACTCGTCGGACTTCTGCAATGTATAGTGTAATTGAGACAATAGTTACTTAGGGGCCAAAAAAATAATGAAGAGGCATGAATAAAAAAGGTCATTCAAATTTCAAAGAGAGTCTATTAAAAATAACTCAAACCCTGAGCGGCCTCTATAAAAGATAAAGGAAGACAAAGAAAGCCACACTAAAAGATTATATATTGGTGTCATAACTACAGAGTAGATGTTAATTGTGTATAAAAAGGATCAATGAATTGTTACTTTTAATTTTTAAAGTGCCACATACTTATCATATCAAGCTAAGATATCTGCAATCCTGGCAAACCAGGGCATATTAAGAAGCCAAAGGACATTAATATTGCTTATAAAAAATTGTAATGTCTAGGTGACATAACAGTGAGGGATACTTTCAACATTGATAAAGGCCTTCCCTTCCAAACACCATCCCCTCAGGTGGTGCTGACCACTGATTCTTCCACCTTGGGCTGGGGAGCACATGTGGGCAGAATCCACACACAAGGCATGTGGTTGGAGCAGGAGACAAGTTGTCAAATTTTCTGGCGTTCCAGGATCACCTGGCCCACAAAGTCGTTTTGATCCAGACCGACAACCAAGTTGTGATGTCGTACATAAATAAGCAGGGAGGCATGTGCTCCTTCCTGCTTTTCCAGGAGGCGGTACAGATTTGGGCCTGGGCCCTGTCCAAGGACAGGCTCTTGTAAGCAGTTTGCCTTGCAGGGATGGAGAATGTGGTGGCAGACCACCTGAGTTGGACATTTCACCCCCACAAATGGTCACTCAACCCGACTGTTGCGGTCAGAATCTTCCGCCTTTGGGGCATTCCGGATGTGGATCTCTTTGCCTCCCCCCGGAATTACAAAGTGATGCACTTCTGCTCCCTGTACAGGGAAGACAGGGAACCAACCTTGGATGCCTTTGCCCGATTTTGGGGCAAGGGCCTACTGTACGTGTAAAGACAGGGGCACCATGATTCTGGTTGCCCCATATTGGCCACGGCAAGTCTGGTTCCGAATCCTGCGCGACCTATCGATCTGGAAGCCCATACACCTAGGCACCTCCCCTTACCTGATCTCGCAGGATCACTGCAGATTGAGCCACCTGAACCTCCAGTTGCTGACCCTTACTGCCTGGATGTTGAAAGGGTAGTCTTGCAGTCCTTCGACCTCTCTGATAATGTGTCACAGGTACTGGTGGCTTCCCAAAAACCTTCCACCAGGAAGTCTTACCAGTTGAAGTGGAGGAGGTTCTCCGTCTGGTGTGGGACAAAGGGCCTAACCCTTTTTCATGCCCCACTCTGCAACTATTGGACTATTTTTGGTCCCTCTCGAAGTCTGGGCTAAGACCACCTCGATCAGAGTCCACCTGAGTGCTATCAGCGCTTATCACCAGGGGATAAGTGGTACACCCATTTCTGCGCAACCCTTGGTGGGCTGCTTCATGAGAGGCCTGTTGCAACTAAAGTCCCCTCTGCATCCTTAACCATTAAGCCTTATGCTCACCTTTGATGCAACTCCAACATTACTCTCTGCATCAATGACAGGGGATGGCAGGAAATTTGAATCAAACAATTACCCTCAAGGGCCCTGAACATGGTGGTTGATGAAACAGATAAGTATGGGAAAATAAGTGTGGGAGCTTGCTGGGCAGACTGGATGGGCCGATTGGCCTTTTTCTGCCGTCATTTCTATGTGTTTCCTGTTATGCCCTGGGACCTCAACGTGGTTCTAGCATGGCTCATGTAGCCTCCTTTCAAGCCTATGTGCTCCTGCGAGCTTAAACATCTCACCTGGAAAGTAATTTTCCTGGTAGTGGTCACCTCTGCTCACAGGGTCAGTGAGCTTCAGGCACTGGTGACGAATCCACCCTACACGAAATTCTTTCATGACAGGGTGGTTCTATGCAGTCAACCTAAGTTTCTGCCTAAGGTGGTGACTGATTTCTATCTCAATCAGTCCATCGTTTTACCCACCTTCTTTCTGAGGCCCCATTCCCACCACGGTGAACAGGCTCTGCACAGCCTGGACTGCAAGTGTGCTCTTGCTTTTTATTTTGAGCACATGGCAGCCCATAGGCAGTCAATGCAACTCTTTGTCTCCTTTGATAACAACAGACTTGGCATTGCAGTGGGCAAGCAAACCTCTCCAACTAGATGGCGGACTGTATATCCTTCTGCTACAAGCAGGCAGGCCTTTCACTTGGAGGCCACGTCAAGGCGCACTCAGGGCCGTGGCAGCGTAGGTGGCGCACTTTCTTGCAGTCCCCATCGTTGAGATCTGCACGGCCACAACATGGAGCTCCCTGCACTTGTTCACTGCCCATTACTGTTTGGACAAGGATGGTTGACATGACAGTACTTTTGGCCAGTCTGTCCTTCATAATCTTTTCCAAGTTTAAGAACCCAACTTTCCCTACCTGTCTGGTTTGTGCTGCCTCGCGTTCTCACCCTCAGCACGTCTGTAGTGCCTGTCAGCACGGGGTTAAGTGCTGTGGGTTCTGTTATTGCCGGGGGCAGTCAATAGCTTGGTATTCACCCATTTGTGAGGACTACCATCCTGCTTGTCCTAGGAGAAAGAAGAATTGCTTACCTGTACTCAGGAAATCTGCCCGCCACCCTGCAGAGTTGGGTTCTCCATCAGTTTGTTGTTTTATTTTTTCACTTGTCTTTTTTTGCTAAGATAAGAGGGACCCCGCGTGGCTGCATGGATATTGGCATGCTGGTGTGCTCACTGTGCTGGGCTCCATCTGATGATGTCACCCATCTGTAAGGACTAACATCCTACTGTCCTAGGAGAACACCTGTTACAGGTAAGCAACTTTGCTTTGCCACATCTCAAAAAAGTTATAGTTGCACTGGAGAGTGCAGAGAAGGGCGACCAAAATAAGTGGCATGGAACGGCTGCCCTATGAAGGAAAGGCTAAGGAAGTTAAGGCTGTTCAGTTTGGAGAAGAGTCAACTAAGGGGGGGGGGGGGTATGATAGAGGTCTACAAAATCATGAAAGGACTTGAACAAGTTAATGTAATTTGGTTATTTTCTCTCTCAGATAACAGAAGGACTAGGGGGCATGCCATGAAGTTAGCAAGTAGCTCATTTAAAACAAATCAAAAAATTATTTTTCACTCAGTATAGAGTTAAGCTCTGGAATTCTTTGCTAGAGAATGTGGTTACGGCAGTTAGTGTAACTGGGTTTAAAAAAGGTTTGGGTAAGTTCCTAGAGGAAAAATCCATAAACTGCTGTTGATAAAGCAATAGAGCTTGAGATGTATTTAATGTTTGGATACTTGCCAGGTACTTGTGGTTTGGATTGGCCACTGTTGGAAACAGGATACTGGGTTTGATGGACCCTTGGTCTGACCCAGTATGGCATATCTTAAGTTCTTATGTTCTAAGCAATGGACCCCACAGTGTTAGGGCTATGCTATGGTGACCGATGATTTAAAAAGTGCAGGCACTAAGAAAAGGACCAGAAAACATAGTAAGTTGTGCAGTCTTAGTGCCAGGATATGATGGACGTCAAACATTAAGTAATGCAGTTTTATTCATTGTTCCAAGCAAGAATGTTAAATCTGGTTGAATGAGTGAGATCTTATTGATATATAGTAGATGTTTTTTAACTCACATGATTTATCTACACGAGTATTGTGAATTTAATGTTTGCAGAATATGTACAAAAAAAATTATCTATAATGAAGTATCTATATGACATGTTTATCCCCTTACAAGCAGATAATCAGCTGCCATTTACAGAGCATTGAAACTACTGCCACTCTGCTGTTTTATGTTTTGGCTTTTTTTTACAATTTAACCTGAAATTGCACTGCAAGGACAGCAAATTTTCTTAGATGGACTGTTCTAAGAATACATTTAGTCACTTTTATAAAGGTTTTCTTTTCTCTGCAATTTATAATCTTTCAACCTCACTCATAGGGAATGCAATACTACTGCCTCATAGCTCTGCAAAAGAATTATCTTGCTAATGAGATAGATTCTGTGGGTATTCTAAACTTAAGGACTGTCTTATAAGGCATTTTTCTTTTTAATATGGTCTTATAACACTTCATAAATTATTATGGGACATAGGAAAAACATTTCAGAAAAAGAACTTTTTAAAATATTTTTTACTCAGCTTTGTTTTGCTTAAGCATTTTAATTAGGAATATTTTCCTAGTAAGTTCCATTAAGTTTTATAATCTTTTCTAACTCACTATCGTTTCCAACTTGACTCTGTTTTTACCTTTTCATTTTTTCTCAAATTTAGAATTGGTCTTTGATCAGGTAACTCTTAATCATGTATGAAAACATTCATTACATTATGGGCCGGATTTTCAAAAGCCTACGTGCGCCGGGCCTATTTTAAAAAGGCCCGGCCACACACGTAAAGCCCCAGGGCTTCGGGAAAGGGGAGTGGGTGAGGTGGGGCAGTCCGGGGGCGGGGCTAGAGGCCCCTGGCACAGCTGGCATTTGCCGCTGTGCCGGAGGATCGCGTGTCAGCAGGGTGCCAGTGCGCGCAACCTGCGCCTGCCCCAAGGCAGGTGCAAGAGGTAAGAAAAATTTTGGGGAGGGCTAGGTTAGGGCTAGGGAGCGGGTAGGGGAAGGAAGGTTAGTTTAAGGGGTTGGGAGGGAACTGGTCAAGGCCGTGGGCCTCGGCACGCGCAAGTTGCACTAAGGTGCACCCTTTTGCGCGTGCCAACCCCCGTTTTTATAATATGCATCAGGTACACATTGGTAAGGGACATGGTATTGGGTTACTACTCTTGGAAAATTAAAAACAAAAAACATAAAAGGCAGTAATATACATTTGAAAAAGAACTTATACATCTACATTTAATGCTATGTTTTGTTCTTTACATTAATATAGTAATATCCAAAAATTTGAATATATACATTTGAATATGTATTAATGATAGCATTGCCTTTCATTTAGCTGGTTTTGTGGTTCATCTGTTTCTATGCGTCTTCTTGAAATTTTGTTTCAACTTGCTTGTGGGTTTTTATGTTTTTCAAGGCTCACATCCTTAGCATGACCTAAATGAAGATGTAGCAGCATTTTATTGCTACAGTACAATTTGATACACATTTATGAATTGGGAAGTGCTGGTGTTTCCCATCAGAATATTATTGTATTGTGGTCAGTCTTATTTATTTTATTTTGATTTGCCAGTTTTCCCTTAGATAATGTATAAAATTGCTCGTCTTGAAGAGAAAATCAGTAACTACAGCTATAGCATTTGTTTGTTTTCTAGGAGCATTTTGATAACATTTCTGCTTATGGTTAGATAGATGGATTTCTCCCAGGACAAGCAGGATGGTAGTCCTCACATGTGGGTGACGTCATCAGACGGAGCTCTGGTACGGAAAACTTCTGTCAAAGTTTCTAGAACTTTTGACTGCCACACTGAGCATGCTCAACATGCCATAATCCCTGCAGCCACAGGGGTCTCCCTTCAGTCTCTTTTTTTTCCGCGCTGTAGTTTCCTCGCAGTTTAGGAGCTCTGTGAGATTTTCTCACTCCTTTTTTCCTCAAGGAAACTTTGAAGTTTACTTTATAGAAATTGCCTATCAGGGGTTTCCCATTGCACCCAGTGTACCACAGTCGCTCGGTGAGTACTCCCTCGCATCTCCGGACGGTTTCCGCCTGCCTCTCGGTTTCCGCAGGCCACCGACCGTTTTCATGCCCTTTCCACCGACATGGCGACAGGTTTTCGAAAATGCCCAGACTGTCCACAAACAGTGTCCATCATGGACCCCCACACTGTATGTGTGCTATGCCTGGGCTCATCTCACGATGTCCGTCAGTGTCCTGAATGTGCCCAAATAACTCCCAAGGGCAGAAGTGCACTTCTGGACAAAATGGAGACTCTTTTCCAACTAAAATCTGCTCCCTCGACTTCTGCCCAGTCATCACGGTGTCAAAAACCCCATCCACCGATAAACATTGCCGGGAACAACACAGTGCTGGTGACCGTCCGTCACTGACGCCATTAAGGTCATCTATTGCATCATCCTCTGTGTCGGGGAAAGACCGCACCGAGCACTGGACAAAGCATTAGCACTGGCATCGACCTGATCCCATGCCCTGTGCCACCACTGACGTCACATCAGCATTGAAGGCCACCAAGTCGCCATTGAAGAGGACCCAGTCAGAGGAGCCTCCATCCTCCTGTGCACCTGATGCCCCGAGGCATTCCCCACCGATACCGGTGCCGGCTACTGAGCCTTCACAAATTATTGTGAAGAGGCCAGTAATGCCTAGCCTGCCTCCCCTTGTAGCTGCTTTGTCTATACCAGCTTTCAGGGAGAAACTGAATGTCCTCATTTGCCAGGCAGTGCTTGATGCCGTCCAAAACCTCCAGCTTCCACCGTTGCCGGCCCCCATACTGGCACAGTCTACTGAACCATCGATGTTTGCACCACTATTACATCGACTCAATGTCCTCATCGGTGCTTTTCCGACTCAGCCTGTTCCATCGGTGCCGAGTCGGCCTTAAAGACCTCCGCAGTTCCTGATACCCATCCCGGGATCCTCTGAGGTTGACAACAGCGCGTCCAGTCCAGTTCCAGGTCCATCACAGCCAGAAACGCTTCCAGGACCATCAGGACTCCCTGGACCCAAACATCCATAGATTCTCTCAATGCCTTCAAAGCCTCCAATGACACCAATACACCCACCATCGAAGCTACCGACATTTTTGTCGATGCCTATTCAACCTGCTTCTGGATCTCAACAAAATACGCCTTATGATCCATGGGAAGACGTGGACACCAATTCCTCTACATCAGAGGACTTACTTTCTAACCCTTCTCCTCCAGAGGAAAGACGGCGGTCTCCTCCTGAGGACCTCTCTTGCCAATTTCATTAAAGAAATGTCAGAGACCATCCCTTTCAACTTGATAACAAAGGAGGACACGCGTCACAAGACATTGGAAGTTCTACAATTTGTTGACGCGCCTAAGGAAATCATGGCCATTCCTGTACATGAAGTCTTGTTAGACTTTCAACATTGTGTATTGGAGCATCCTGGCACTATTCCACCTGTCAACAGAAAAACAGATGCCATATATCTTGTCCAACATGCTCCAGGCTTCCAAAAACCACAGCTGCCTCCTCATTCAGTTGTGGTTGAATCAGCACAGAAAAAGGCAAGGCACTTGTGGCCTCATTCCTCAGCCCCACCAGCGAAAGAGCAGAAATTCTTAGATGGTCTAGGAAGGAAAATATTCCAAGGCTCTATGTTGGTGTCTCGTATTGCCACTTACTAGCTCTACATGATACAATATCAGAGAAACCTGTGGAAGCAGGTTCAGGACCTAGGTGTCATAGTGGATAACACATTGAAATCGTCGGTACAGTGGATAACACATTGAAATCGTCGGTACAGTGTGCTGCGGCAGTCAAAAAAGCAAACAGAATGTTGGGAATTATTAGAAGGGGAATGGTGAATAAAACAGAAAATGTCATAATGCCTCTGTATGGCTCCATGGTGAGACCACACCTTGAATACTGTGTACAATTCTGGTCGCCGCATCTCAAAAAAGATATAATTGCAATGGAGAAGGTACAGAGAAGGGCTACCAAAATGATAAGGGGAATGGAACAACTCCCCTATGAGGAAAGACTAAAGAGGTTAGGACTTTTCAGCTTGGAGAAGAGACGACTGAGGGGGGATATGATAGAGGTGTTTAAAATCATAAGAGGTCTAGAACGGGTAGATGTGAATCGGTTATTTACTCTTTCGGATAGTAGAAAGACTAGGGGGCACTCCATGAAGTTAGCATGGGGCACATTTAAAACTAATCGGAGAAAGTTCTTTTTTACTCAACGCACAATTAAACTCTGGAATTTGTTGCCAGAGGATGTGGTTAGTGTAGTTAGTATAGCTGTGTTAAAAAAGGATTGGATAAGTTCTTGGAGGAGAAGTCCATTACCTGCTATTAAGTTCACTTAGAGAATAGCCACTGCCATTAGCAATGGTAACATGGAATAGACTTAGTTTTTGGGTACTTGCCAGGTTCTTATGGCCTGGATTGACCACTGTTGGAAACAGGATGCTGGGCTTGATGGACCCTTGGTCTGACCCAGTATGGCATTTTCTTATGTTCTTATGACCTGAGGTCCAGGACAAACTCGCTGACGTCCCGTGCACTGGAGATAATCTCTTCAGGGATAAAATTCAAGTTGCAATGACTCAGTTAAAACACCAGCACGAAACACTGCGCCAATTGTCTACAATAACCACTGATGCTCCCTCCACATTTCGCAGAACCATGAGAAGGGACCCCAAGAAACCGTTCTACCACTCTCGCAAGTACTTTCCTACTGCATCCAGAGCGAAGACTACTAAAACCCCTCACAGAGGATATTCACGCCAGCCCAAAGCACCCAGTGCTCAACCAGCCCCACAGCCTGGTCCAGCATCTGGATTTTGATATGTTTCCAGAGAACAGTTGCCAATCTTCAATAAATCCAAATCCAGATATACCTGTCGGAGGCCGATTGCTCCACTTCCTACATCAGTGGCGCTTCATAACAGACCAATGGATAATTTCAATTATAACCAAGGGATACCATCTAAACTTTCTCATGGTACCCCCAGACTCTCCACCAAATCCTGTGGGCCCGGAACGACCACACACTGATGCTGGAGTCAGAACTCTCCACACTGCTCCAAAACAGGACTGTAGAACCCATTCCCTCAACACAAACCGGAAGCAGGTTCTTCTCCCGCTATTTTCTAATTCTGAAAAAATCAGGAGGGCTCCGCCCCATCTTAGACCTTCGCAATCTCAACTGGTTTCTCCAAAAAGAAAAGTTCAGAATGGTTTCTCTTGGAACCTTACTTCTCCTTCTACAACAAGAAGATTGGCTCTGTTCTCTGGATCTTCAGGACACATACGCATATATAGCCATAAGCCCCCATCATCGCAAATACTTCGCTTCATAGTGGGTCACAGACATTTTCAATACCGAGTTCTACCAGTTGGCCTTGCCTCAGCACCTCGCGTGTTTACAAAATGCTTGTGGTGGTGGCTGCCCACCTCCGCAAGAACAGCATACATGTATTTCCTTACCTGGACAACTGGCTAATCAAGAGCCAATCCAGGCAAGGAGCTCTCAACGCCCTCGAGATCACTATCAATCTACTACACTTGTTGGGATTTCTCATCAACTACCAAAAATCCCACCTGATTCCATCTCACCTCCTTACTTTCATCGGAGCAGATTTGGACACCACAGTTGCAAAGGCCTTCCTGCCCAACGACCACGCAGAAACACTCTCCAAACTAGCTATGTCTCTGTAAACAAGGCACACAGCCTCAGCCCATCAATTCCTAACGTTGCTGGGCCACATGGCTTCCACCGTAAACGTCACTCCTATGGTCAGGCTGGCCATGAGAATAACTCAATGGACTTTGATATCTCAATGGCTCCAAGCCACTCAACCACTTTCATCCCAGATTCCTGTAACCCACCAGCTATGTCTATTGCTTCTCTGGTGGACAAACAAAGCCAACTTGCTGACAGGTCTATCCTTTCAGCAACCAGTTCCACAAGTAACCTTAACCACGGATGCATCCAACTTAGGTTGGGGAGCTCATGTGAACAGCCTGCAAACTTAATGTACTTGGACACAACTCAAAGCAAAGTATCAAATCAACTTCCTAGAGCTTCGAGCCATACGTTATGCTCTCTGCATTCAAGGACTGCCTCTCACACACGACTGTGCTCCTACAGACAGACAGACAACACAATTGCAATGTGGTACTTGAACAAACAAGGTGGCACAGGTTCTTATCTCCTTTGCCAAGAAACCGCTCAGATCTGGGACTGGGCCCTTGCACACTCCATGCATCTCTGGCCCGGCAGTCATACAGAATGTTGTAGCAGATCGCCTCAGTCAACAGTTCTATCCCCATGAATGGTCACTGGACTCTGTCATAGCAACCACAATCTTCCAACGCTGGAGTCAACCGCCCATCGACCTCTTCACATCCGAACTGAATCACAAAGTGGACAAATTCTGCTGCCTGCACAAACAGAAAAACACGTTAGCCATGGATGCCTTCACTCACCCCTGGAACAAAGACCTCCTATACACTATCCTTTGATACCGCTGATGGCCAAAACTCTCGTGAAACTACAGCAGAACAAGTGATCAATGATACTCATAGCCCCGTACTGGCCTCGACAAGTATGGTTTCCCATACTTCTCGATCAGAGAACCCATTCGCCTGGGCACAGCGCCCACTCTCATAACTCAGAACTGTGGCATGTTACACCATCTGAACCTTCAAACTCTATCCCTCACAGCCTGGATGTTGAAAGCTTGCTCCTGCAACACTCAATCTTTCAACTGATGTTTCTCAAATGCTTTTATCTTCACAAACGCCTTCCACACATAAATCCTATCGTTGTAAGGGGAATAGATTTAACATTTATAAGGTATAGACCCTTTTTCCTGCCCCACTCCATCTCTGTTAGACTTTCAGAGTCTGGTCTCCAGACTTCCTCTGTACGGGTACACCTCAGTGCTATCTCAGCGTACCACAAGGGAGTAGGGGATGCCCCTGTAACAGCGCAACCCCTTGTGAGTCCCTTCATGAGGGGCCTTCTACAAGTTAAGCCCCCTCTGCGGCCACCAGTCACTGAATGGGACCTAAATATAGTACTTACAAGGCTCATGCACTCCCCGTTTGAGCCTTTGCACTCCTGCGATGTTAAATTTCTTACATGGACAGTTCTCTTCCTAGTAGCCATTACATCTGCTCGAAGGGTTAGTGAGTTACAAGCACTTGTCACATACTCACCCTAAACAAGGTTCCTGCATGACCGAGTGGTCCTTCGTACTCACCCTAAATTCCTTCCCAAGGTGGTTACTGACTTTCACCTTAATCAGTCCATATTCTTGCCCACCTTTTTCACCAGGGCGAGAAAGTTCTACACACCTTGGACTGTAAACCCGCAATTGCATTTTACCTAGACCACACTGCAGTCCATAGAAAATCCACCCAACTCTTTGTTTCTTTTGATAAAAACAAACCGGGAGTTGCAGTTGGCAAACAAACTCTCTCCAATTGGCTAGCAGACTGTATCGAGTTCTGCTATGAAAAAGCAGGCCTTCCTCTCCAGGGACGAGTGAAGGTGCACTCAGTAAGAGCCATGGCAACCCTAGTAGCACACTACCGTTCAGTACTGATTGCTGAGATCTGTAAAGCTGCAACATGGAGCTCTCCTCACACATTTGCAGCTCATTAATGCCTGGACAAGGAAGGACGACAAGACTCTGCCTTCGACCGATCCGTCTTGAAGAACTTATTTCCAGTATAATCCCAACTCCTTCCACATCCATCTGCTGTGATTTTCAGGCTGCCACATTTTTCCCAACAGCACACCAGTGGTTGTGCCTGTTGCACAAGTTGTAAGCTGTTGGTCCAAATAAATATGAGTCAGCCTGTAGCTTGCTAATCACCCACATGTGAGGATTACCATCCTGTTTGTCCTGGGAGAAAGCAAAGTTTCTTACCTGTAACAGGTGTTCTCCCAGGACAGCAGGATGTAGTCCTCATGAAACCCACCCGCCACCCCACGGACTTAGGTCCAAAACGTTTTATTTTATTTTTCACTCGCACCTTTTGCTACAAACGAGACTGAAGGGAGACCCCTGTGGCTGCAGGGATTATGGCATGCTGGGCATGCTCAGTGTGCCAGTCAAAAGTTCTAGAAACTTTGACAGAAGTTTTCCGTACCAGAGCTCCGTCTGATGACGTCACCCACATGTGAGGACTACATCCTGCTGTCCTGGGAGAACACCTGTTACAGGTAAGCAGCTCTGCTTTCTCATTGATGCCAAACTTAAAATCTTTGACTATTTATGAAGTGTTCACATCTATGTTTGGACAGGTTAGAGTTAAAAATACTGGTTTTTATTAGTAGCTATTTAATGTTGTAGGATTGCACTGTTTTTAAACTGATGGCACTTGCGAAAGAGCTGCTGGCATATGGAAAGCAAAGCATGCAGTTTCTTTGCAATACTCTTTAAAGATCTTGAAGTGATGTGATCAGAAATATAATTTATGAGAATGATTATGTAGCTGTGTGAGAGGAAAGGCAGTTTTTAAAGAACTAAAATTTTTAAATTAAGAGGCACTCCAAACTGTTAAGACAAAATGTAAAACTTTAGTGCATTGATATGTTTTTTGCTGTGCATACTTGTGCATTTTTTTGTGAAGTGTGAATATAAAGGCTAATTTTTTCTTGGCATTAAAAATTCTGAGATGTATTTAAAGTGCATCCATAATTAAAATATTTCATATCAAGATTAAGGTAACTTGTGACATGGTCAGGAAAGAGGTATGTCCACATGTGTGTACATAGAATTTATGATTCTAAAGAAAAAAGCACACTGCTCATTTAATATGTAATATGTGTTTCTCTTCTGCTAATATTTTCAAGGAGAGAGAAATTAGGCACAATAAACTTACACAATGATTGACATATAGAGAAATAACATAATTGTGGTGAGTACAGTTCTGAAAATTGTGGACAATTTAGTGTCACATTTGGAAATGATGATCTAGAATTCTTATTTTGTCTAGAAAGACATGGACTATGACTATAAATGCCCTTAAAGTTTAGAGTATTTTCTTCCTTCTGTTTAGAAAGGGTTTTCTGAAGATGAGCATCTTGTAGATCACATGATCTGTGTTTTTCATGGGAAGAACATAGGGAGAATTTTTTTTCTTTTTTCCTACATCTTCAGCGGTCTTTGCCATCCCTCAGTCCCAGGCAGCATATCATGGCAGTTTAAGAAACTCTTGCTGACGCAAGGACTGTGTAGGGATAGCCGTGGTAGCACTTCCTATCAGACATGATCTCATTGTTGAGACTGCCACACTAGGCAGCAGATAGCTCTCCCTGAGCCTGAATGCACACTCACAATGGTACTCTCGAGCCTAGCCAGCCTCAACTGACAGATGATCTGTAGAGCCTTTCTAAAGAAGTCTTCTGAGCATGTGTGGGATAGGACCCATGTGCCACAGACCAAATGCCGTGCATCAGTTTGTCCATCAACTATGCAGGAATATCTTGCCAGACATTTATTTGGGGAGGGTTGTAGTTTTTGTCATGATATTTTTGATGAATTTTATGTTTTTCCTTATTTTCTTTCATAGTATCCGTAATCACTTTGGCTCGTTCTAGTTTTATTGTATCCTTGTTGTAATGTCCACTGCTCCTCTTTAATCACAGCAGGCCTTCCTTCATCACTCAGCTACATTGAACTAGGTCTGTGTTAGCTTAGATGGTAACTTTGAAACAGCCGTGTGGGCAAACATGAACGCGCTTATGTCGGCTTGCAGCCATTTTATAACATATGCACATATATGCGAGTATGATAAAAAATTGGCTGAATGTGGTCCATGTGCAAGCAATTTTATATGGATGCATGCATGTGTGCCCAAATGCCAGCTCTACCTTGTAAGTGGGGGGGATTTTATTAAATATACACACTGATGCAATAACCTTTTCTCCCAGTTCACTCCCATTTCTCCCAGTTAACAGATTGGATTTCCTAAGCCCCCTTTATTTAGCCATCCTTTTAACAGCAGTCCTTAAAACCCTGCTGACTCATCTAGTTTATTTTAACACTTACCGTCAGTAGCAGAAGTAAAGTTATGCGGTAAGGGACCCCGGCACACATTCTTACACGTAAATACATGCACATTTCAAGGTAACTTCCCAGAACATCCATGCTCAGCCCAGACCACGCCCACACCCTACTTCTTTTTTAAATTTTTTTTTATTTCTGCGCGTTCCGGGAAATATGCACATACTTGCATGCTTTTTAAAATCTGTGTGGCATGCACTGACCCGAGACGCGCTTATCTCCCAGCTTTGGAGTGTGTAGGGCTTTTAAAATCGATCTTTTAAGTTTTTCCTTTTCTAAAATCACATTTCTGAAGAAAATTATTTATTTTGACTTTCTTTTGATTACTTTCCACCCCAAAATATTCACAGAACAGGCCAGTAACTTCAAGAGACATAAGAGGATCATAACCAGCAGTGTTACCGGAAAAAGTCATAATGTCTTCAGATGTGTTATCTTCTTGAGGGTACTGCCTTGAGCTGTTAAAGCCTTGCAGAAGAGGCTTCAATCTTACCATGTGATCCAGATAAATCCAGCTTGAAAGTGTCTAAAGATTGGAGAGATTCTCTGAGCTGTGCTGATGATCAGGCTCTATTGAACAGACCTCAGACTTCAATGCATTAACATAAGGTAACAACTCATTTTGCTATCACCTCTTGTTGACTCAGCATAGGGGGCCAATTAGAAGAGCATGGAGTCTCAGGGAGGGGGCCTTTGCAACTCTCTGCTGGAAGCTTTCAAAAGCTTGGATATCATGGAAGTTCCTTATGCTCTTAAAATGACTATGTATTTAGGCTTGCCTGGCTTCGCATGATGGATTTCTTTTGCTCCCAAGGATGATGCTTTGGCTTTGTGGACTCGGTCTTCAAAAGAATCTTTACTCCATTTTCACCAGTTTCTGGGCATTCTCTCTTGTTTTTATGAGAGAAAGGCACTGAAGATATCAACAGAAACGTGGCATTGGCTCAGTCGAGTTATCTTTGAAACTTGAGTGCCAGTGTTTGATGCCCTTACTCGATCTAATGCATTGAGTGACCATTCAGTGACTAAGCACGTCTTGACCTGGATTCGTATATGCATGCCACATCTGGTATGATTTTGTGCACCGGTCATAATGTGTATACTCTGTTGGCTTGCTCAATACAAGGAGTCATACCACTGGCCATCATAGATTCAATTCCAGATAGATATATATTCCGGCCAGATTAAGGGAACAGGAATCAAAATGCTCTGAATAATAAGAGGTTGGGATATCAAATATGTGAAGAGGAGTTTAATCCAGGATTCCCTTCAGAATCATCAGTGGACATTTCAGTTGACTCATTTATTCAAACGAGTTAAGGCTATCTCATTTGATATGCAGGCATCAGGCAAACTTATGCCACCACTGTGCTAAACTACCCTCTCTTCTCATATGCACTGAAGGTGACATGGGAACATAGCTGGTCAATAAGAAGGATACACAGTATAGTGTCTAGCCAGTGCTAGAGTTTGATCTCCAGGTTAGTCTCTCAGCTTGTGGTAGTTGAATTGACTTTCATGAACTGGAAGATTCTTATATCACTTCCACCAGACCAGGAATTTGAGACTTGTCGGTGGTAAGAGGTTTTCTCCATGGACAAGCAGGCAAATACAGCAACACAAATGGGTGACATCGTCACTGGTGCCCAATTCCGGACATGCTCTCTGGGAAGTTTTTCTGAGCATGCGTGGGAGTTCCTGCATGAGTCTCCAGTCTTTTCTTATCCATTGATGCAAAAGGATGCTCGTCTCTCTCTCTCCTCAGCGTGACCGCATTTTTGTTGATATTATTCATTTACTTTGCCTGGGTATAAGTTTTTTTTATTATCTTTGTTGGAGTCTCCTTAAAAAACATTTTTCAGAGGGTCCAGAATATTGGGTAAGCAACCCTTTAAACTATGCCACAAATGCAGCCATAAAAATGGCCTCGGTGGATCTTCACAACTGATATGTCTGCTGCTTGAGTGTGCCATATGATGTTTCATATTGTAAAAAGTGCACCAAAATGTCATCAAGAGCAATTAGGTATTGTCAATTTAAGCTCTTTTACAAAACCTCCTTCTGGTGTATGAGTACCTTCTTAAAAAAGAAAAAAAAAAGTCAGTCACCAAAGCCCCATAAACAGGGAGTTCGTCTTCCAGCCATTCTAACCGACATAGACACAGATTACCTTTTCCTGAGAGATCTCATCACTGTCACACTAAAGGATCATTGGCAAAAAAGAAATACATATCTATGCAAACAGATTTGACCCTGCCTAAGGCACCATCTATTTCATTTCCAACAGGTTCTGTACCAATCGATCAGTGCCACAGGCATCAATGCTAAATGTCACGGTACCGTGCACTTCAGCATCAAAATCAATGGCACCATCTGGCTGTGCACCAAAAATAATGGCACCAACACTATGTACACCAAAAAAGCAGCAACTAGGCTCCCCTTCAATTTTGGTACCAGACTCAGATACCTCCTCAACAGATTTTCCACTGGACCGTGTCTTCCTCCAAAAAAATATGGAAAGTATTTGTTCAGAATTATGAGGGGATGTACACTGTATAGTCTTAAAAAAAAAAATATATAGATAGATAGATAGATACAGATATATATACTCCTTACACCTGTCAGAGACCTTGCATTTATAATCTTCAAACACAACTGCAACCATCTCAAAACAGACCACATGCACGAGAAAGACATCAGCTTAAATCCACTCAAAAGGAAACTAAAAACTCAATGCTCGGTTTTTGATTATAGCATTCCATTATCATAAAAACAACTTGGGGGGGATATTAACCTTTTTACATTACCAATGGATCCTCATTACTTCAGATCATGGGGTCTTCAAAGTACTTCAAAAAAGGGTACAGATTGAATTTCCAAACACTTCCTCATATGTTTGCCCATTTTCCACACCAGCTTACTGAGGAACATCTAACTATTCTAAAACAGAACATAGTCTCTCTCTTGAAAGCGCATGAAGTAAAGAAAACCCCCAATAAAAGAGAGAAACAAAGGCTCTACTCAAGATAGTTCCTAATTCCCAAGAAATCAGGAGGCTTTCATCCAATACTGGATTTAAGAAGATGAAAACATTTGAAAAAGGGAAAGATCAAGATTAAATTTCTTCCCACCATTTTTCCCAACTTGGACATAAATAATTGGTTGACTTCTTTAAATCATATTCCTATTTATGCAAATCACAGAAAGTATGTCAGGTTTGCAATAGAAAGCCATCATGAATACAAGGTTTTCCCCTTCGGACTCTCAGCAACCCCGAGAATTTTAACAAAATGTCTTACAATAGTTGTGGTTTACTTAAGAAACAGTTTCTTAGTTTTTCCATACTTAGATGATTAATATTGAGCAGATACATACAAGAAACAAAAATGTGTACAGATTTCATAATCTGCACTATCACTTCCCTTGGATTTATAGTCAATTATGAAAATTCCCATTTTATGTTGTCTTCTCACCTGGAATTTATAGGGGCAAACATGAACACTTCAGTGGGAAGAGCCCTTCCTCTTCAAAGAATGAACAGTTTAATACATGTCATCCACTTTCTTCAGGAGCAGACAAAAGTATCAATCAGAACATTTCTGGAAGTGTTAGGTCACATGGCAGCCACAGTTCATGTGACACTTTTGCCCAATTTCAGATAAGATCACAACAGCATCTAAAACACCATTAGAATCAACATTTCCAATCCTTATCACAAAAAATTTCCACTTCCTTCACATCTGAGAGAATTTTGAGTATGATTAAAACAACCCCTCATTTTTCAAGTGAGTTATTTGTTTCGTCCGCCTCAAATCCCAGAGATCTTAACCACGGATGCCAAACAAGCCCGGGAACTCATATGAAGCCGTTTTGTTCTCAAGGGATATGGACCCAGCAAAAGCAAGAGCTACACAAAAATATTTGGAAAATATAAGAACTTTGAAGATTGTTTTTATCTTTCAAACCTTTTATAATATGGAAAATCACATTCAAATGGACAACATGGTAGCAATGAACTACATAAACAAAGTGTAATATGATCGGCAAAGCTATGTCAGAAAGCAATCAAAATATGGTCCTGGGTAATGGACACATTCACCTCAATGCCATACATCTTCTGTGGAAAGGCACCTGTTAACAGATACCTTAAGTCATCATTTTCAACCTCATAAATGGTCCCTCTATTACCAGACTCTTTACAGTATTTTCTTTCAGCGGGGAATACCTCAGGTGTATCTTTTTGCATCCCCTTTCAATCACAAGCTTCCTCTATACTGCTCAAAAGGCCCCGTCTGGAATGCTATAGCATTGGATGCCTTTGCAATTCTACACTTTCACCCCAAATCCTCTAATCACGAAAATGATTTTCAAATTATAGAAGGACAAAGAGAATATGATTCTAATAGCTCAATATTGGCCATGCTGAGTGTGGTTTCATTGGCTGCATATACTAGCCATTATCCAATCAATTAACCTGAACATTTTTCCATTTCTGCTAACTCAGTACAATAGAACTCTTCTTCACCCCAACATCTAGTCTCTGGCAATGACATCATGGATATTGAAAGGAAATTACTACAAGATATGCGTTAATCTGAAAATATAAACACAGTATTGTTTGCAGCAAGGAAATCATCAACCAGATGATCCTATAGCATCAAATGGTAAAGATGTTCTGTCTAGTGTTCTAAACATTATAATCCTTTTCATTGTGAAAATCCAACTCCTTTAGAGTGCTGTTGCTGCATAGGATGTCCTGCTAGTGTCCTGACTTCCCTTATTATCAAGGTTTGTAAAAGTTTTTTGTTTTTTTTTACCTACATTCTCTTATAAAGACTCCTGCTACTCAGTGGAACTTAAACTTAGTGCTGTCAAAACTGGTGTATCCTCCTTTTGAACCTTTGATATCCAACAACACCAGATTTCTAACTTGGAAGGTGCTTTTTCTTTTAGCAATCATTTCAGCTCATAGAGTAAGTGAACTCCAGGCTCTAGTAGTGGATCCTCCATATATTCAACTTTTTTAAGAATAGAGTAGTTTTGAGAACTCATCCTAAGTTTCTGCCAAAGGTGGTTTCCCAATTCCACTTAAATCAATTTATAGTTCTTCCAATTTTTTTTTTTCCTAGATAGGAAGGCAGAACATGCCCCCTCCGTACCTTGGACTTCAGGAGAACTCTTCTTTTTCACTTAGGGCAAGATCTTATAAGAAATCGTAATTGTATGTGGCTTATGACTTAAGTAAACAAGGCCATCCAATAGGGAAACAAACTCTTTCCTGCTGGATTTCAGACTGCATTACTTACAGCTATAAAAATGCAGGCATTACATCTCTTAAACAAATAAAAGCACATCAAGTTTGTATGATGTTAACTTCAGTAGCCTTTCTCTGATCAACCTCATTGTAGGACATTTATAAAGCAGTCTAGAACATTCCTATACAGACAATGCTTTTGTAAAATTTAGAAAAATTATTCAACTAATAATACTTTTAACTCTCCCACCTTCCATTGTTTATCAGGTTGTATACCCCTCATATAGCAGGTGTTAATCCCCCCTTTTTTATACAAACCTCAGCTTAGGAGTCCCCAGTTGAGTGACTGTATTTGCCTACTTTTCCACAGAGAAAGCAAAGTTGCTTACCTGTAACAGTGTTTTCTGTACACAACAAGGCAAAGCAGCCATGCAATCCCACCCTCCTCCCCTTTAGAGTTGGATATTGGCAAGTAAAAGGAGACTCACGCAAGGCCAATACACAAGGCCTTATCTGGAATTTGTGCCGTCTATGATATAATCCACTTCTGTGGCTGCTTTGCCTTGCTGTCTACGGAAAACACCTGCTACTGTTAAGTAACTATGCTTTACCAGATGCTATTTTTCTTTCTGTATATCATACCTCCAGGTGTACATGACCAACTATTTGCATACCCTGTACATTGAAGTATACACTTTTGCTTAGTGTGTAGATCAGGACAAGCAGAAGGAATTTATATGACGAAATGACTATGGTTTGTTTAGCATCAAGAGCCTCTGTGAAGGCCATTTCTACAGGCATCTGGCCATAGAGAAGATGTGCAGGAGAATCTTTTTGGAGCAGTAGTAAAGGAGCCATGGGCCTTATTCAAAAGACTTTCACTTTCTGTGATTGTAGAGAAAATTCTTTATTGAATAAGACCTATTGGATGTTATCAAAGATCATTAGTTAAATTAGGGAAGAATAATATAGATTGTGAATCGTTACATTCACATTATAGAGTTTGTTTTTTTATTTTTCATAATAGTAAAAAGGCTACATGTAGGTCAAATTTAGGAAAAAAAAGAAAGCGAAACAGACATCTCAATGTAATTAATGTATAAGTTATAATAAATGTTCCAGTTCATACATTTAATAGTACTATACAAATTATTATTAGTAGTAGTAGTAGTTTAAAGATCTATTAAAGATCATCAGACTGCCCTGCCAACTTATGTCACCATCTCCAATCTTCCTTCTATATCTAGGAAGTCTTCTGAAAGATTTTTTTAGAACATGCTCTTCCTACCAGGAGACATTCTTTGGGAACTTCCCAGCCCAACATTAGAGCACCAAGTCACAGCAATGTAGGCAAAATGGCCCTAACGTCATTCACTGCCATTGTATCAAAATTAAGGTTAGGTTTTCTGAGTGGGTCTAGAGGACATAGCCAAAGAACCTCCATTTAAGGTGAGGGTTTTTTGTTTGTTTTTTTTTTAATTATTGGTCCTTTGTAGTCTCATAATAGCTGGGTTCTAAGAATTGTCAGGGAAGTACACAGATTGTACCTTTTGGAAGTACCTCCAAATTGCTCTCCCCTTAAAGCCTTTGGGTGTATACATCACTAAAACCTACTGAGGTTGTAAATCAATGATGTTCATGTGATCATATATGTCCCAGCACAGGAAAAGATGGGATTTTATTGTAGGTATGTTCTGATCCCCAGGAAAACAGGAGTATTCAGACTCATCCTAGCTCTTAGGGACCTGAAGAAGTAGCTCAGGACACTTTCTCTAGGCACCATTTTTCTTCTAATGTATGGATGCCTAAACTTACATAAATGATAATTATTTATCACCTCCCAAGTGATGGAATCATTAGGATTCGTGATTAATTTTGTTAAGTGTCATTTCTGATTGTCGCACATTGAAATGTATTTGTTCTCTGCTAGATACAACCTGGAAAAAGAACTTTCTCCCACACCAGAAAGCCCAAGACAACATGGCTTTAGCAAGAAAGATAATTCAGAATCAACAGACTTCAATTTGATTCACATTGAGTGTGTTAGGTCTAGTGGCTGCAACATTTCATGTTACTCCCATGATATGTCTTTTTGAGAAGCAAGCCAAATGGACCTTGAAGTCTCTGGTCACTCAGATTGCAGGACTGCATTCAGACTCTCCTAATTAACTCTACCAAAGGCCTTCCCTTTTAAATTCTAGACCAGCTTGGGCTAGCAAGCTCAACTGCATTTTCACACCTAAGGCTCCTGTTCCCTCCAGAAAAACTTCCATATCAACTTTCTGGATACAAAGTCTAATTTTTTCTTTCTTTCTTTTTTTTTTTTGTAAACTAGCTCTGGGATTAAATAAATTAAATCTGCAAAATTCTTTCACTGAAATAGTTGTATTATTAAAGAGAATATCTTGGATTCATATTATAATAATAATATGGAGGAGGAAAAGACCTCAGAGATCTGGCATACTGTGTCAGCCAACTTCAAAATGTCAGTGTTTTTCTAATCGATCTAAAAACCTCCAACCAGCCAGTTTTTATTCAAATGGCAAAAAATCTTTTAATCAGTCCAACTGTTTTTTTTAAATATTTTTCTAAATAAGATAAAATAACTTCTTATAATGATCGTTCTTTCTGACGAACCAGAAAAATCTTGCCATTAAGCAAGCGGTGAGAGCGTTCTCCCTATCGGAAGAAGATTTGGATATGCAGCAAAAAGTTTGATTTCCACCCTGAGGCAGCCTACTGGCGAATTGATTGGCCAACGTCAGCGGCAGCTTTTGCCGATATTTTTCTGACTCATCAGAAAGAATGGTCATTATAAGATAAGTTCTTTTATCTCATTTAGAAAAATATAAAAAAAACCAGATGGACTGATTAAAAGATTTTTTGACATTTGAATAAAAACTGGCTGGTTGGAGGAGGTTTTTAGATGATTAGAAAAACACTGACATTTTTAAGTCGGCTGACACAGAATGCTAGATCTCTGAGGTCTTTTCCTCCTCTATATTATTATTATTATTATATGAATCCAAGATATTCTCTTTAATAATACAACTATTTCAGTGAAAGAATTTTGCAGATTTTAGTTATCTTTAGTTGTCACTTGCCCTTTCTTGGGGTTTGGTTTTTTGTTTGTTTTTTTTTGAGGGATTAAATAAATTAAACCAAACCCATGTGTAGAATTTGCATGCTGAAAAGAAATCTGGATATCTTTATATAAATGTTTTTATTTGTAATGAGTTTATTCAATTTTATTTTAAACAATATTCTAATCATGGAATCTCACTAACTTGCTTAAATTTAGCTGGAAAGTCCAATATGAATCCAAAGAATTCTGATTTATTATTTTTAAAAAACTCACCCTAGAATACTGAATTATTTTACTATTGATTTAAAAAAAAAAAGTGCGGTGTGTGTTACATTTTATTTTTTATAATGTATTTTAATCTGATTATAATATTTGATATCATTGAATTTCAGCTTGCTGAGGTTCAGTAATTTCTCTGAATGTCCTAATGGTTTTTTGTTTTCAGTTATCTTTTACTTCTCTTGCAAAGATAAGATATAAAGAGATTTATATAATACTGTTTGTGTATCTGAGACCCACTACCAGTATACATTTCATGGTATACCAGGTACCTTCCACACAGTCCTGACTGAGTTAAATGGATATGTTTATTCAGGAGTAAATACATACAAATAGTACCTTGCATAGCATGAAATTGATATGTAACTTTCTTTTCTTGATTTGATTATTAGACATAAAGGATTGTAAATTAAATTATCTTGAATATTGATATTTATATTTGTGTTATCTAAGCTGAGCTACTGAGAATACTTCTGGGCTAGGAAATTGGGTTTTTAAGTCCACTCCAATGTAATACCAAAAGTAGACATATTGCTGGTGTATTATGTTTTGCACACTTGTTTTAAATTTACTGCTATTGCTCATTTTTACATGACTTTGAACTTTCATGTTGTCTTTGCTGCTTAGAAGTGTACATGTTATGCACAGGTCTGATAGTGGATCCAGGATGGGTTTTATAATAGATATGCAAGAAAGAATAAAAGAAAATGCAAGGAAAGCGTGAATTGGTCATTATAGTTAGCTTGCTATAAGTGCACCCATTGGTGAGAACTAAGTTTTGTTTCCTTGCAATGTTAATTTGAGACAAAAGCTTTAAAGTTGCATGACTTCAGCAATATTCCCCCTGTCTCCTAAGTACAGAGGGCAAAGTGACATTCTGTGTTCTTCCACTGCATAGCAAATATATGCAACTTTGAAACAGGGCTTACAATGTGATATAAGAGCAGAATCAACAGCTAGTTATGTATGGAATTTTTCATTTTTAAAGATCAGGCAGTGACATACATTCTAATGGACATTGGGGGGGGGGGGGGGGTGGAAGTGTCCCAACAAGATAGATATTGATTTGTAAATGCAATGCATCTGGATCTACCACTATTTTCAAATTATGAATATGAACTGGTGTGCAGAAATATAATTAAAATAGATTTATACTGTATATTTAAAACTATTCATAGAATACTGCATATGAAAAAAATGCTAAAATGATTTTCCTTGATATACTGAAACTTATGTTGACAAAATAAAGATTGACTTAATTGTCATTTTTAGTGCACAGTGCATACTTGTATCTTATTATACACAACTTGTGCAGACAGATGAGGCACCTGGGTCCTGCAGTCATACATTTTCAGATGAATAAAAACACCAGGCATATATCTGTATTAAGAATTTTATATGGAATTAAATAATATGGCTGCAGCATAATACCACTTGTAGTAATACAGCATTCCAAACCAATTACAATAAACCAATGCTCAGCTAGCAACGTTTGTTTGTGGGTGGCCAGTCTTCTTCGTAATTCAAACAAAGCAACCTCAATATGCCTTCAGACTCAGTTGTAAAAGCAGTCTAGTGCTACTTAGGGGCAGATTTTAAAAAGGTACGTGCGGGCGTACATGTGCGCCTGCTACCCGACGCGCGCACATGTACACCCGAATTTATAAACTTGCGCGCACAAGTGGGTTCACAATTGTGCACCTTGCGAGCACTGCCTTCCCCCGTTCCCCCTAACCTGACCTTCCCACCCCCTTCCCCTCACCTTTCCTCCACCTAGCCCTACTCTAACCCCTTCCTCCCCCCAAACTTTTTATTTTATTTTTTGTGCCTGCCGGCAGGCTTCCAACACACAATCCCTCGACACAGCAGCAATGGCCCCCTCTGCCCCCCCCCCCCCCCGGACCACCCCTTTAGTAAAGCCCCGGGACTTACACACGTCCTGGGGTTTTACGCATGTCGCCAGGCCTTTTAAAAAAAGGCACGATGCGCATAACCTTTTTAAAATCCAGCCCTTAATGTTTTATGCCCAAGAAACTGAACCAGTACCCTGATTTGTAAAAGTATGAGGTTCAGTGTTAGCCATTGTCAGTGTCATATTCCCTGCCATCAAAGCAGAGTGTAGGCTCTAGGTGAGGCAGAGACGAGGATTTGCCATAATGTTGACTCATTGTCTCATGCAGGATACTGCTTGCCAGAACTTGTGCATTGGAAGCCTCCAGTCAGCAAAACTTGCTAAAATCCCAAGCTCCTTGCCTGCAGTGTTATCATGTGTGATAGGCCTAGATGCCCCTTATGCCTTTGCATAAACCCATTATATTGCTTGTATGATGGAAAGGGCCCTGAAGAAAGCATGGTATGCTGTAGCTGCAGCTGAGTTGAGGACTGCATTACCAGCTTTGTAACTCATGAGTTACCTGTCACTGAATTGTTCACCCTTGCTTTCACAGGAGGCAGCTCACACCATGCTCTCTGATGCCCTGCATTCCACCACCTAGACAGCAAAATAAACACAAGCAGTTGCATGCTCATGAATGGGAACATGCATAGCCAGGAACGGCTGTCCAAACCTACCCATACAACCATCACTTAGTCTTTTTTTTTTTTTTTTTTTTAAATGGCCAGCTTCCAATGCCTGTCCTAGACCTGCTGAGTGCCCAGGCACCAGCGGAAACCAGCCACTACAGCCAAGACAATTCTGTCACATCCAAACCCCTGGATAAAACAAAAATGGAAGCAGCCCACACCTATCATAAACATACATGAAAAAGAGCAACAGAAGACCACTTGCCTGATGTTGACTGCTGGTTAAATGGGTGGTAATTTTATAGATAGGGTAAGGGGTTTTCTGTTTGTTTTTTATTTTGTTTTATGAATTTTATGTGATTTATATTTTATGCTGTACATTGCTTTGGGTGACTTTTATCTAGCAGCGATTGATCAATACTCATAAATGAAATATGGCCGCCGGGACCAATCACTGGAAAGGCCAACAAGTACGTCTGAGCCAGTGGGGAGGAGGGGAAAGGCTGCCATTGAGAGAGTGACCCCATAAAGGAGCTGCAACAGAGCTGCAAACCAGCATCAAGGAAGAACACCAACCCTGACTAGTCCTTTTCTTTATATTTTTTTTTTAAAGCATATGCATGTAGGGCCAGCTGCTGTAGGCCTGTGGTTTGTTTGTTTTCTCCTTTTTAAATAAAATCACCACTTAATTGGATATCTTCAAAAGATATCCGGTTAAGTAGCAGATCTAAAGTTATCTAGCTAATTTAGCTGGATATAGTTCAAAATTGGCTAATAGCCAGATAACTAAACTCCCTCCGAAATGCCCTCGGAATGCCTCTTTTTATCAGGGCAAAATTATAGCTGAATAATGACTTATCTGGCTATAATTTAGCTGGATAAATGGCTGAATATGCAAAACGTGCTGTTTAGATGGATATGTGAGTTATCTAAATGGCTTTTGAATATTAACTTCTCCATTTGTTGACCCTAATACTCAGCAAGGCCTGACACAAAAAAAACTTTTCGCACATGTGGCCTTTGTCATGATTGTGTCTATGAACTACTTGCTCAAGACCCATAACAGACATAGCATTTTGAAATCTGATATTGGGTGCAAGAAGATGTACATCCATGTGTAGATTAAAGTCACCTATAAGAGAATTATTTACATTGACATTTCTGAAAGCAAGGGCTTCATTTAAAGGGAAAATAATTATAAGCAAGTAGACCTAGTAGGCAAAGCATAAACCTATGCTCCAATACTCGGAGTCTATCTAGGGAGTGATGCTATTATCAAATAGAACTGGAGGAAATCCTAGACAAAGTTAAAGGAAGGTTATAGAGATGGCAGTGGTTTTTATCCAATCTCTCTTTTAGGGGGGCGAGTTCTAATAATAAATAGTCCTCATCAGTGTTGTGGCAGAGAATACTGTTTCAGACTCACCTCCTCCTCTTCTAGAGAGAGTTCTGAGAGTTTTACTGATTTTTTCTGGATAGTAACCATTGGTTAAAACCAATGGAAGGTGGTCAGGGCTGATTGACCTTGTGAACAGAACAGCAGCTTTCTGGCTTCAATCCCTGCAAAGATTATTGTTCTCTGAAGAGCCTCTCTCTTGGAGACAGACAGCTTTCACCTTTCAGAGAGTAGGGTGACTAGCATACTATAGAGAGCTGTTTTTAATTGATATTGAAAAGGTTGATGAGGCTGGACTACCTGTGTTTTACCAACCTGTTTTAAATGCATGGAAACTCCTGAAAGTTAGGAAAGAGGATAGGAATTAAGTTTTCCATAACCCGTTTCTGGGAATAGAAAGTTTCAGTTTTAGAATTCATTATGTTAAAAATCTCTTGTTAGAAATAGTCTGCTCTTCCTAAAGAATGTTTAGAAGAGTTAGAAATGTTTTTCAGAGAAGCATCTTCCTAACAGATTTCCTGTTTCTCTTCTCTGATTAGTATCACGTAAAAAAGAGCAGGCTACTGATAAGCCTGCCCCATTTATTAGTTTTTAAAGATATGTATAAGCTGCCTTTTGATATAATAGGAAAAAAGAAGCTCTACATGTTTTGCTGTAAAAGTCAGACACTATCAACAGCTCAAGAGTACTCGCCGGGTACCATTTGGAGAGATGAATTAAGGATGGATATGTCTATAAAGCCTGCTGGGAGAACCCTGAATAAGCCTCCAATCCCAAATGCTCTGATTTCTAGTGGAGAGTCCTACATGGGATCATTGCTACCAATGTGTTTGTAAAGCATCTAAACCCTGCGGGTGTCAGAGAGTTGTACTTTTTGCTCAGATAA
This sequence comes from Rhinatrema bivittatum, assembly GCF_901001135.1. Classification (NCBI taxonomy): domain Eukaryota; kingdom Metazoa; phylum Chordata; class Amphibia; order Gymnophiona; family Rhinatrematidae; genus Rhinatrema; species Rhinatrema bivittatum. Next base: position 64,572 of record NW_021821216.1, read on the forward strand.
GAAAACCATATTTCACATATTCCCGTAGTGTCCTAGGTTAAAACCTCTTTTTGATCCTATGAACATTTTTTCTTGTTTGCTATTGATTTCAATGTTTTATATTTGGAATTAATTATCAGCATCTTGTGTGTCTTGCCAATTTTCTGTTGAGACAATGCAACTGGCTATTTAAAGTAGAAAAAAACAAAATTGCTGGTTCAGGACTGGAGAATGCTCTTGTTTTCCATTTCTTAATTGTTTCAAGAATTAGAATATAAATATTATAAAATGGTTTATAATACTCAAATGTAAAGCAAGATGGGCTGTTAATGTACTCTTTAAAACTGTTGATGGCAATTTGATATTTGAATTTGTAAATATGTTTTTTGTTGAATTTCTATATATAACTTTTAATTTTTATATTTCATAACGTTGGCTTTTGTACTGAAATTAAAGCATTTTAAAAGTCAAAGTCTCTCTCTTTCTCTCTCTCTCTCCCCCCACCCCAATGGTCACTGGTCTACTGAGGAGCAGTAGCAATGTGGCTGAGGAAAATTTGGAGTTATGCGCGTCAGTGCTGGTCTCGCCTCTGGAACGCCCATGCCCTGCCCCTTTTCTGCCTACTTTTTTCTGGGAGTGTGTATCTCAATGTTCCTGGCTGTTTTAAAATTTATGTAGCTCCAGGTGGCCATTTTTGCATTCACAAGGCTTTTAAAATCTACCTCTGTGACTGCCCTGGTATTATGATGCCATGCCAACTGGGTGACATCATAAGGGTGTGAACAGTGATTGTCCAGTGATGGGGAGATGTGACCACCAGATAAAAGCTCTAACAGCAGTAGGCAAACAGGTTCTGAGGAATGGTTTGGCACTTGGGATCTCAACAGTCGCATATGTCAGGTAGCAGTGGCGATGGCAGAGATAGTAAATTAGGTATCTGCCTGGCCCTTTGAGACCACGCAACCCATTTATTATATTTTAGTGATTCTTTTTTTTTTTTTGATTGACAATTTTTATTGGTCTTCACATGTAAAATATACAAACAGTGAGACACTAGACAACCAACAAGTTATCAATGCAAGATTAACACCCCCCCCCCCCCCCCCCGACACAGAGAACTGCAATCAAGAATATATAAACTGGAGCACATATAATACAGTCTTATTCTTAGACCACTGTAGCGAGCAGGTTATACATTAACAGTCGTCTCTCATATAAATACATGCACATAGACTCTATGACAGTTGGTTCCTCATGTCAGATAAGGATCCCATATTCTATACTATTTAGGCAAAGTATGATTTTTAATCGCAGTTAGCTTATAAAGATAGCAGTTATGGTCAAGTCGGGCTACCACTGCTTCCCTAGTAAGGAGGTCTGGTCACTTCCAAAACAGAGCTAGCTCACACCTGGCTGCAAGGATGATTTGGTGTGTGAGTAACCATTGATAGTGAGGGACTGGTGGAGACACATTCAGTAAAACATGCTCAGGAGCTAGGGGAACCTCTAAGCCTAGAATACCTGCAACCAATTTTTGGGTGTCTTCCCAAAACATGTTCACCTTTCGACAAATCCACCACATATGGAGGTAAGTGCCAGTCCCCCCACACTTTTTCCAACAATCGGCACTAAATGTTGGTACAATCTTCTGTATCCGAACAGGCGTCAAGTACCATCGCATTAATACTTTATACCCATTTTCTGTTAATGTGGCCGAAATCGAGCTGCATTTTGTGTTTGAAAGATTAATTCCCAGGTCTCTGGAGAGATATGTTTGCCCAACTCACGTTCCCAAGCCCTTCTCATACGGGGGCCGGGATCTCACAGCATTACCCAGGAAGCCATAAAGATTAGAAAATAATGCATGACTGACTGTCCTGCTTTATTACACCAATGTTCCAGTATGTTTTCCCCTTCCGAAGCTCAACCACCCACATTCTCTGACGTAGAAAATGTTGGGAGTTGCAATACAAGGAATATATCTTGCTACCGTAACTGCCACTTTCTCCCGAAGCTCTGGAAAGGTGAGAAATCCCTGAGAGCCCCAGACATGCTCAAATTGAGCAATTCCCTACTGAGCAATGAGTGATGGTGTGAAAGTGCTTGTCCCGCTGCAAATTTATATTATAGTTAAGGGGCGGTACTATAGAAATAACGGCGAGTGCCAACAAAATGCACCCTCCATTTCTCCCATGTATTTACGTCGTCTTTGTGGTAGGGGCAAATTTCACCATCTCTCAGCCAGGTGTCCCTAGGCTGCCAAAACATGGCCCGCAATGGCATACGCCCCACTATATCCTGTTCACGATTTACCCAAAGCAGCTGGTCGTTCATTTTATGCCAGATAATTATGGCCCTTAACTGAGCGACTGCCCAATACCACTGTAGGTTGGGGACTCCCAAGCCCCCCCCCCTACAAGTAGGTTGAAACATTACTGCCCTTCGAATCCGAGGGTGGCTTCCGCTTCCAAATATAAACACACGTCTTGCCAACACTTCAGCATGTTATTGGGGATAGATATAGGAAGTGACTGGAATAGATACAAAGCCGTGGTAAGAGATTCATTTTTACTGCAGCTATCCGCCCCAAAGCGATTCATTTTTGTGTCCTTCCAGAGGTGGATGCATTAAAACTTTGCTGTGGAACCAACTGAAAAAGTCAGAGCTACGGACTCCCCTGCCTATGCCAAATCTTTGTTTTCCTGTGTGACCAGGCTGTTGGAGTAATAGAATTTACTTGGGGGAAGAAAATACTTAAACATTTTTTTGTTTTTTTACTCTTCAGAATCACTCTAATGGACTGCTTCTTCCGCTGGACTTGGTTAAATCATTGCTATGGCAATCCCAGGGCAGCAATTTCAGCTCCAACTACATGTCATGGTCCTCTGTCCTAGCAACAAATGTGTGATTTCAGAATTAGAATTGACTTTGTTCCAGTGTCAGCATTGGCCTCTTTACTGACTGATTCTAATTTGCATCTTTTGTCTTCCCTCTGCTGTGTGTTTCTGCCATTGCTACTTGCTTTCCTCAGTATGTCAAAAGTGCCTACACCAATGGAGTCAGCTTTGAAGGAAAAACTATGGACCAATTTGTGCTTGGCTGGGAAAGCTAAATGAGAAATTGAAGCCACTAAAGAAAATCTAAGTATAATTTTAAAGAAGAACCTTCTCAGGAGCTAGATAGTTGATAATTCCTGTAACACCTCAGCCTAAAACTATGTGCCTTCACAACCGTCTGTTTCTGCTTTGTCTTTTATTACTTCAAGTTGAGCTTCTAAGAAAGTTTGGACTAATTTTTCTTTCCATCCTTCCCTCTCATATCCAAAACTTATTTTTCTCACCATTCTCTTAATTTGGAACTGATCCTCCTAGGACAAGCTGGATGGTAGTCCTCACACATGGGTGGCATAATCGGATGGAGCCCGGCACAAGAAAACTTATGTCAAAGCTTCTGGAACTTTGAGTATACTGAGTATGCCCTTCTTGCCCTAATCCACACGGGGTCCTTCTTCAGTCTTTTTTTCCCCACAGAGTTTTTGCTTCACAGGAGAGTGAGCCTTGTGGCTTTTCTTGTTGGAAATTGCCTTTAAAAAAAACTTTTCACTATCCTGTTAGGGGTTTTTCATGTAAATTCAACCAATCGTGGGGTCCGACTCAGTTCCCTCTAGTTTCCCCAGTTAGGTTTTTTGGCGGTTAAGTAAGTCTCTCTCTTCCGTTCCCCCCACCGGCAATGGTGCCTTGGTGCCCGTTGGCGTCAACTGACCAACATCACTGTCTTTCGTTTTTCTCCTTTTTCTTTCATTCATTATGGCTGCCTGCTGGTTTTCATAGGTGTCCCCCTGTGTCCAAGGACCATGTTCATCATGGACCCCCACGAGATGTGTGTCCTCTTGCCTGGGGGCATTGCACAATATCCGGGCTTGCCGCATGTGTGCCCAGATGACGTTTGATAAGATGGAGAAGATCTTCAGGTCGAGGAAGTCCATGGCACTGATGGACACCAAGCTATGTGCATTGGTGGGGGCCATCAGTTCCGTTGCTGCCATCAGTGGAGATGGTTGCTGGGGACCAGCCCCTGTCTGTTTCTTCGAAGTTGAAGATGTCAGGTTGACCTCAGAACCGGGAAAGACCAGGCCGAGCACTGAGGGAAGCCAAGGAAGCATTGGTACCCCTTGATGCACAGTGCTGGGCTCAGAAAGGTGCCGGCTCCTGCCATGATGCCCCCAAAATGACCTGCGGCAAGGAGTGCCCATTCTCCATCGATGCTGGGGTCTGCAACGATTTCCATCGTCCTGGTGCCAGTCGCCAATCTACCTCAGGGCTCCAAGGAAGATCTATCCACCCTTCCCTGCGCCTCCAAGTCATTTTGGCATTGGCAACTTGAAGGACAAGTTGAAGCGCAGGGTCCAGCAGGCGGTCCAGCGGGCATTGCAGGGCATGAACTGGCGGCACCGGTGCTGGTTCCGGCACTCGCCCTGCTGGAACCACTGATGGAATGGCTCAACGTGCTTATCGGTGTGTTACTGAACCAGTTGGCGTCAGTTCCTGGGAGACTATCAATGCCTAGTGGGTACCAATGCTTCCCCCGACTGATACAGTGCTTGTTGCCAGTTCCTCCATGGAGGATGCTCCATTGAGGCTGACAGACACCGAGGCCTGCAGCCTCTATAGCTTGCCAGGGCTAGCACCAGTGCCACTGATGCCATGCCTCTGGATGAAGGCCGAGCAACCCAGGGCCCCATCCCCTGTAGACTACAGTGAGGATGAAACCCCCTGACTCCTGGGGGGATGACACTGCGGAATCCTCTGAGAACTCGGATGGACTCCCTTTGGAACTGTCTTCTCCAGATGAGCGAAGGAGGACCTGAACTCGCAGGTTTTGTATGGGTGATAGCGGAGGCCATCCCTTTTCAGTAATGATGGAGGAGGATGCAAGCATAAGATGCTAGAGATTCTCCAGTTCATAAAGGCCCTTAAAGAGATTGGGGCAGTTCCAGTGCACAAGATCTTTAGGGAGTTGCTGCTAAGGACCTGGGAGCATCCCCTCACAGTACCTCTCATTAACAGCAAAGTGGATGGGGTTTACCTCGTCCAACAGGCTGGATTCGAGCAGCATCAGTTGTCACACCAATCAGTAGTGGTTGGATCTGCTCTCAATAAGGCCAGACGCTCTCAGACCCATGCCTCGGCACCCCTGGACAAGGATCATAGAGCGATTGGATGCTCTTGGAGGAACGTGTTCCAAGGGGCCATGCTTATTGCCCGCATTGCCTCTACCAGCCAATACCTCGCACCTCTGGAAGCAGGTGCAAGAGGTAGCCAAGCGACTGCCTCAACAGCAGCAAGACTCCCCTCCTTTGCTGGTATTTAGGGCCTGGAGTATATACAATGCAAGGTTCATTCTACCTACGGTGTTTTCAAGATGGCACCAAGAGTCTCTGCAGTGGGAATCTGTGCTGCAGAATGGCATGGCTCCGGCCTTGGATCTCCGAATGGAGGTACAGAAAGACTCGCTGACCTGCCATCCACAGGAAAGAATCTCTTCGGAGATAAAGTGAGGGATAGATGGTCCAACTGCTTGATTACCATGAGACTCTCCACAGCTCTCCCCCAGCACTCAGACCTGCCCTCCTCAGCCAGGAGGTCCGCAAGGTAGGGTCAGAGGAAGTCTTTCTACCCACCAGAGGAAGTGCTATCCTCCAACCCCTCTCTTCCATTCACAGAGGGTGAGTTCACGGGGCCATCCCAGGCAACAGAGAGCTCCCAAGCCCCAGCTGCCTCACCCACCCAAATCCTGGTACAGGGTTTGACTGGATCATAGGAAGTATAAGCCAGCCACGTGTACCTGAGATTTTGGACCCCCTGGTCAGGGCAGGCTACAGTTCTTTGCTGATTGGTGGACAGTGGGTCTTGGCCATCGTCCATCAAGGATACCAATTAAACTTATTGGTGTCTTGCCAAATTGCCTGCTGTGCTCGTTTTGGGGGCCAATAGGGAATCAGGAGGTACTATTTCGGGAGCTCGCTGCCTCTCTAACGGCCATAGCAGTTGAGCCTATCCCACCAGGGCAAAGAGGGCAGGGATTCTATTCCTGGTACTTCCTGATTCCAAAGGGAACAGGGGACTCCATCCCATCCTAGACCTAAGGGCTTTGAACAGATTTCTCAAAAAGAAAAGTTCAAGATGGGTTTCCCTGGGCACCCTGATTCCCTCATGCAAAAAGGGACTGGCTATGCTTCCTCAATTTAAAGACACATACACTCATGTCAAACTCTTCCCAGGTCACAGGAAGTATCTCAGATATGTGGTGGGAAAACAGAATTCCAGTACAGTGTGTTGCCATTTGGGCTAACGACAGCCCATGTGTCTTTACAAAATGTCTGGCTGTGGTGGGGGCGCACATCTGCAGTTTGGGAGTGCATGTTTTCCATTACTTGGATGATTGGCTGGTCAACAGCACCTCCCAGGCTGGGGCAATTTGGTCCTTGCCCATCTAGATGTTGGAGTCACTAGGGTTTGTCATCAACTACCTGAAGTCCCATTTCAGTCCATCACCTCGATTGGACTTCATAGGAGTCCTGCTAGATACTGCTCAGGCAAAAGCCTTCCTGTCGCGATCCAGGGTGGTCACCTTCTCATCCATAGCAGCAGTGATTCAAGAGAGCCAGCAGGTTTCAACTTGACACATGTTGAGGCTGTTGGGTCATATGGCTGCAACCGTCCATGTAACTCCCTTGGTATGTTTACACATGCGCAGAGCCCAATGGACCCTGAGGTCACAGTGGCACCAGGCCACGCAGAACCTCCAGGTTCGCATCTGAGTCCCTCTGCTTCTCCAGGACTCTTTGTTCTAGTATTGGCTGTCTTGAATTTGGAATGAGTAATATCTTTCCAAAATACCCCTACCCAAATTTTCCTAACCATGGATACATCCACCATGGAGTAGGGAGCTCATGTGGAGGGGCTTCACACCCAGAGTTTATGGTCTGCCCAGGAAGCACGGTTTCAAATCAATTTCCTGGAGCTCCAGGTGATCAGTTATGCACTATGGACTTTCAGAGATCTGTTGTCCAGCAACATTGTCCTGATACAAATAGCCAAGTTGCCATGTGTTATGTCAACAAATAGGGTGCCACAGAATTGTACCTCCTGTGTCAGGAAGCGGTCCAGATTTGGTCCTGGGCCCTGTTCCACAGGATGGTACTCAGGGCCATGAATCGAGCCGCAACGGAGAATGTGATAGTGGACAGGCTGTGTTGGGCCTTCAGACCCCATGAGTGGTCTCTGGGGGCTAGTGAACCAGATCTTCTGCCTCTGGGGAATCCCAGAGCCGGACTTGTTTGCATCCCCCTGCAACAGGAAGGTGACTCAGTTCTGCTCCCTGTACAGGTCAGACGGAAAACCAGCCTTAGATGCCTTTGCCCAACATTGGGGCAGGGGTCTTCTGTATGCATATCCTCCGATTCCTCTAGTTATGAAGACTCTTTTGAAGCTTTGCAAGGACTGAGGGACTATAATCCTCATAGCCCCTCATTGGCCGAGACAGATTTGGTTTCTACTCCTTTGGGAGTTGTCCATCTGGAAAACAATCAGTCTGAGGACTTCCCCAGACTTCATCATACAAGATCAGGGCAGGCTGCAGCATCCCAACCTCCAGGCCCTGTTGCTCGCAGCCTGGATGTTAGATACATTTCCTGCATGAGACTAAATGCACAATCAAATCTTTATGGGTAGAAATCCCTTGTGTATTGGGGAAGACTATAGTGATAGGAGTATACTACCATCCACTGGCCAAGATGGTGAGATGGACAGTGAAATGCTAAGAGAAATTAGGGAAGCTAACCAAATTGGTAGTGCGGTAATAATGGGAGATTTCAATTACCCCAAAACTGACTGGGTAAATGTATCATCGGGACATGCTAGAGAGAGAAAGTTCCTGGATGGAATAAATGACTGCTTCATGGAGCATTTGGTTCAGAAACCAACAAGAGAGGGAGCTATTTTAGATTTAATTCTTAGTGGAATGCAGGTTTTGATGAAAGAGGTAATGGTGGTGGGGTTGCTTGGCAATAGTGATCAAATCCACAGCTCTCATGCTAAACTTTCAAAAGGGAAACTTTGAGAAAATGAGAAAAATAGAAAAAAAACTGAAAGGAGCAGCTACAAATGTAAAAAGTGTAAAAGAGGCTTGGTCTTTGTTTAAAAATACCATCCTATAAGCACAGTCCAGATGTAGTCAACACATTAAGAAAGGTGGAAGGAAGGCAAAACAATGGTGAAAAGGTGAGGTGAAAAAAGCTATTTTAGCCAAAAGATCTTCATTCAAAAATTGGAAGAAGGATCCAACAGAAGAAAATAGGATAATGCATAAGCGTTGGCAAGTTAAATGTAAGACAATGATAAGACAGGCTAAGAAAGAATTTGAAAAGAAGTTGGCTGTAGAGGCAAAAACTCACAGTAAAAACTTTTTAAAATATATCCAAAGCAGGAAGCCTGAGAGGAAGTCAGTTGGACTGTTAGATGATCAAGGAGTTAAAGGGGCACTTAGAGAAGATAAGGTGTTCACGGAAAGATTAAACGATTTCTTTGCTTCGGTGTTTACAGAAGAGGAAGTTGGGGAGTTACCCGTTCTGGAGAAGGTTTTCATGGGTAATATTCAGAGGGACTTAACCAAATCACGGTGAACCTAGAAGATGTGGTAGGCCTAATTGACAAACTGAAGAGTAGTAAATCACCTGGACCAGATAGTATACACCCCAGGGTTCTGAAGGAACTAAAAAATGAAATTTCAGACCTATTACTAAAAATGTGTAACCTATCATTAAAATCAGCCATTGTACTTGAAGGCTGGAGGGTGGCTAATATAACCTCAATATTTAAAAAGGGCTCCAGGTGCAATTCTGGAAACTACAGACCAATTAGCCTGACTTAGGTGCCAGGAAAAATAATGGAAAATGTTCTAAATATCAAAATCAAAGAACATACAGAAAGACATGGTTTAATGGAACAAAGTCAGCATGGCTTTACCCAAGGCAAGTCTTGCCTCAAATCTGCTTCACTTTTTTGAGGGAGTTAATAAACATGTGGATAAAGGTGAACCTGTAGATGTAGTGTATTTGGATTCGATTAGAGTTGCATATAGAAACACGCTCTACACCCCCCCTGCCAAATCCTCTCTCAGCAAACGAGCCCTTTCCACAGCTGGTCCTCCACAATAGAATGCTCTCCCGTCGGATCTCAGGCTAGAAATGCACGACAGCCTTAAAAAAAGACTCAAAACTTGGCTATTCGGTCAAGCCTTTCCTTAATTCACTAATGACCCACCCTTCCCTTTAGGCTCGTCAACTTCCAGACCAGCTCTCAGCTGTCAGTTTTCATCTCACTCTCCAGATCCAGTCATAGCGTCGCAGACAAGTTAAACTTTTAACATTAATTTTCTTTATTTTTGAATTCTAATTCTTTTATTTTATTGTATTTAATTCTATTATTGCCTCACCTTGGATTTTGTCTCCACCCCCTTTCCCTCCCCCTACTTTGCGCCATGGTCCATTTCTACCCTGTTTTCCTGGTTTTGTTCTCTTTGACGTAATCCTCTAGCAGTTAGCTTTGGCTCTCATGTTAGATTTCATAGAAATGAGACATTATTTGGTGCTCTATAATAGTTTCTCACTCTCTAGAAGAGCTCAGTACTTATTTGTACCCTTTTGATTCCCAGTTACATGTATCCCTGTTCTATGTAATGCATTCGTTTATGCTTGTTTCGTTTCACTGTAAACCAATCTGATATATTCTTTTGCACATGAATGTCGGTATAAAAAAGTTCCAAATAAATACATTTTCAGAAAGCGTTTGACAAAGTTCCTCATGAGAGACTTCTAGGAAAAGTAAAAAGTCATGGGATAAGTGGTGATGTCCTTTCGTGGCTAAAGACAGGAAACAGAGAGTAGGATTAAATGGACAATTTTCTCAGTGGAAGGGAGTGGGCAGTGGAGTGCCTCAGGGATCTGTATTGGGACCCGTACTTTTCAATATATTTAAATGATCTGGAAAGGAATACGACGAGTGAGGTAATCAAGTTTGCAGATGATACAAAATTATTCAGAGTGGTTAAATCACGAGCTGATAGTGATAAATTGCAGGAAGACCTTTTGAGACTGGAAAATTGGGCATCTAAATGGCAGATGAAATTTAATGTGGATAAGTGCAAGTCAATGCATATAGGGAAAAATAACCCATGCTATAGTTACACAATGTTAGGTTCCATATTAGGAGCTACCACCCAAAAAGAGATCTAGGCGTCATAGTGGATAACACATTGAAATTGGTTCAGTGTGCTGCGACAGTCAAAAAAGCAAACAGAATGTTGGTAATTATTAGAAAGGGAATGGTGAATAAAAAGAAAATGTCATAATCCTCTGTATCGCTCCATGGTGAGACTGCACCTTGAATACTGTGTAAAATTCTGGTCGCCGCATCTCAAAAAGATATAGTTTCAATGGAGAAGGTACAGAGAAGGGCGACCAAAATGATAAAGGGGATGGAACAGCTCCCTTGTGAGGAAAGACTAAAGAGGTTAGGACTTTTCAGCTTAGAGAAGAGACGGCCGAGGGGGGATATGATAGAGGTGTTTAAACTCATGAGAGGTCTAGAATTAGTAAATGTGAATAGGTTATTTACTCTTTCGGATAATAAAAAGACTAGGGGCACTCCATGAAGTTAGCATGGGGCACATTTAAAACTAATCGGAGAAAGTTCTTTTTCACTCAACGCACAATTCAACTTTGGAATTTGTTGCCTGGGGATGTGGTTAGTGCAGTTAGTGTAGCTGGGTTTAAAAAAGGATTGGATAAGTTCTTGGAGGAGAAGTCCATTACCTGCTATTAATTAAGTTGACTTAGAAAATAGCCACTATTACTAGCAACAGTAACATGGGATAGACAGTTTTTGGGTACTTGCCAGGTTCTTATGTCCTGGATTGGCCACTGTTGGAGACAGGATGCTGGGCTTGATGGATCCTTGGTCTGACCCAGTATGGCATGTTCTTATGTCCAGGGGGCACTTATTGAAGCTGCTGTCTACCAGCATTTTTTAGGGACCTTGGGTGAAATATTACCAAGGTGAAATCAAATAACTTGATACTGAAGCAAAAAATCTGTCCAATTCTGCTTTGATATACTGATACCCCACACAGCTGTCTAAAAAGCAAGAAAACTTTGAAAATGGACAAAAAAAAAACCTGCCTAAGAAAGGTAGGAGGGCAAGAAACAACTGTGGGGTCCCAGGAGAAGCATGTCCTGCAACATTAAAAAAAAAACCTAACCTGCAGCAGCTGAGACAGAAAAAAACCTGACCTGCAGGCTCCAAGCAAAAGATGAAACGGAAGGGGCCTCCTGTGGGAAGTGGTAATGTGGATCAGGGGCATATCCTAACTTCTAGTTGCCTTGAAATAAAATTTCCATGCTAGGCTCCATCTGATAATGTCACCCACTTGTTTATATATATATATATATATATATATGTGTGTGTGTGTGTGTGAGGACTTCCATCCTGTTTGTCCTCTGATAAAGAACATTATTTATGAAACACAAAAGGGAAAAATATTAGGAGTTACATTTTGTTGCCCTTTTTCAAGGGAAGGATGTGAACTGGGATGAAGTGTTTCTGAAGAATGGAAAAACGGTTGCTGTTCTGCCTCTGCAGGCCCTCTTCCTCCTTGTATTGCTCTAGAAAAGGCTGAAAGGAAAGGACAGTCACTTGGAATGGTGCTGCGCACATGTTATAAAATCCAGGGTCGGCGCGCGCAAGGGGTGCACACTTGTGCACCTTGCGCTCGCGGAGCCCAAGGGGAGCCCCGATGGCTTTCCCCGTTCCCTCCAAGGCCGCTTTGAAATCAGAGCGGTCTCGGGAGGGAACTTTTTTTTCGCTCCCCCCCTCCCCCCACCTTTCCCTCCCTTCCCCTATCTAACCCACCCCCAGCCCTACCTAAATCCCCCCCCCACCTTATTCCACGGAGTTACGCCTGCCGGCCGGCTGCCAACACACAAACCTCTGGCACAGCCGCTGTGCCAGAGGATTTGGGACCGCCCCCGGACCGCCACCCACCCCAGCCCCCCCTTTTTCAAAGCCCTGGGACATACGCACGTCCCGGGGCTTGTGCGCGCCACCAAGCCTATGCAAAATAGGCTTGGCGCACGCAGGGGGGGTTTTAAAGGGTTATGCACGTATCTTATGCGCGTAACCTTTTGAAAATCTACCCCTAAGTCACCACCAAAACCTCACCTCGAGTTATTAGCTGGCCCTCCTATAGTGATATAAATAGTTCACTACTGTAAAGGACTCTCCAGAGTCAGTCTGTCTGTCTGTCTGTCTGTCTCTCTCACTCACTCCCTCCCTCCCTCTCACTCTCAGCTTAATGCCAGGAAAAAGGTGGCATTATTTCTATCACAGGGGGCAATATAGCCCCTCATTGTCATTAATCCTGCCCAAACCTCTCTCCAATCCCTCCTCATCAAAAATTTGCACCATGTGGTATCATAACTATCACATTCGTTATGGCATTAACACATTATCATGGGCATTAATGCCATAGCACATTTTGATGAATGACCCTATTAGCCAGCTAACTTTGACAGGATATTTAGTGGAGCAGCCACTCCATTGACTATACCTGACTATCATAAAGTTAGCTAGATATCTTTATCTGACTAACTTTAGGATGACTCTGTAGATGCCCAGAGTTAAATGGATAATTTATCCAGCTAGCTCTGAATATTGGAGGTAGCTGGATAACTTATCTGGCTAAATTAACTTCACCCCCTTCACTGGCTTCCTGTCCAGTGGAGAGTCAAATATAAAGTTATGATGCTTGTGCATAAATTGCTTTCACTTGACTTACTCCTGTGGGTTAAGGATACTTTGCTCTTCACAAAGGGACCTTTAATGCGTTCCAACAATTTGCCAGGCTTGCCATTTTCGGTGGCAGCACCGGTATTCTGAAATTCCCTGCCACAGGAACTAAAGATGGTAGACTGCACTAAAAATATTTCTGTCCAGGCATGCATTTTTATGAAATGATGATTGGTTCCTGTTTGAGACAAGTGAGCCTTGCTTAGGGTTGTTATTCATTGTTTCTTTTGCTTTTTTATTTGTATGTATTTGTTTGACTGTGTATGTTTTTATGTACACTGCCTAGGGCCTAGGTACAGCTGGCCTTTAAATACTGCAAATAAATAAATAAATGTCCCTACATTAGCCGGCTAAACTAATTGGCTGAAATATTTAAAACATCAGTATTTATCAGGATAACTTGCAAGTAATTAGGCTAAATGCCACTGAATATGGACTCCTATAAGGCTAAGTATACTAAGTTATAAAGATATTCTTTCAAAAGATAAAAGTTTATATTGCATAGATTAACTTTTCTGAATAAGAGATTCATGGATTCACCATTTCTAAAAAAGTAAAGTAAGATTATATTTCCACTAGATGGCACTCAGTGACTGTTAGAATTTAGGATTGGTGGAGTGGCTATTTGAAGCACATTGCTAATAAAATCTTTAATTTGTCTAAAATACTAAGAATGCCATGGCTGATGTCTAATAAACAAACAAACACATGCTAATTTTACAAATGCAAATAGTAATTCTGTTGAATTCAGGAGATAGCATTTTTACAAAATTCTATAAATATATATTTTTATCAAGACACCACTCTTAGAAGTGTTAATTATAATATATTACTTCCAGGCAGTCATTTAGCTGTTTATATGTTTTTTTCTGTTCTAGCATTATTCATTTCAGTTCTGAGAACTGCCTGTGAATGTATTTTGTCTTTTGTGTGTGTCTAATTTCCTTTGTAATGAAGCATCCCTTTTATTTTTCTGACCGTGGATCTCTCTCTGATTGCTCTATATGCTATTGCTAGCATTGATTTGTTTCTAGAACTATTATTCATACACTCACACTACATTTCTACATACAAGCTGTTGGGTAGAGGTACAAATTCTTCAATCAAATGTCTAAATCTGAAGAAGTCATAGCGTCCTGTCCCCTTCACATGAGCAGGCAAGCTCAGGTCTCCCTTTAAAAGGAAGTGGAGAATGTTGCTTGTGATGACCAGGAGAACTAGGAGGGTTTACATTTGTGTATGCTCTCAGTAGAAATATCATTCTTCACTCTTAAAACTGTTGTTCAAAATAAAGTCTTTACTCAACACAACTGTTGGCAGGAACATACGTCCAAAAAGTACAAACCGGCTGGGTCACCAATGTTGTAACAAAAATCAACAGTACAAAAAAACAAAAATCATAGTTTTTTCAACTCTCCATCAAACAGGTCAGCTCTTTTGGAAAAGTACCCTCTTCCACTATGGGCCCTCCCAGTACCTGTTTGGTAGTTGCAAACTCCTCCTTTATAGTCCCTTTCTCTTTCTCCCTCAGCTCTGAAGTCTGAATCTTAGTGTTCGACTCTGGTGACTTTACCAGGCAGGATGCCTTTTTCCTTGGCACCTACCAATACACTGGTCCTCTGCAAGCACTCTCTCTCTCTCTCTCTCCAGGAGTTCCCACGAACTCCCCTCCTGGAATTCTTCTCCTCCTCTTAAACTTCGCAGGATCTTCTCAATGGGAAATAGTTCTTATGGAGCTCCTCAGTGGGAGAGGGCTTTAAGATTATCAGAACTCCAGAGCTTGGAATCCTCTTCACTCCTCTGCTCAATCCCAGTCCTCATATCTCCCACCTATTCTTGTGGGAGCCAAGGTTTTTATATTAGTACTTTATCCTACTGAATGGGAAGTGGTATGCCTCCTAAACACACTGAGGTCGATATTCAAAAGTCATTTAGACGGATAAGTTAAAGTTATCCATCTAAATGGCAAGTTTTAGTAAATTTAGCCCCTTATCTGGCTACATTTTAGCTGGATAAATAAAGAGGTGTGTTGAGGGCGTTTTGAGGAGGAGTTAGTTTATTTGGCTACCTTAGACAATTTTAAATGTTAACTGGCTACGGTAGCTGGATAACTTTAGATTTGCTTCAGAGCAGGATAACCAGCCACTTAACTGGATATCGTCAAAAGATTTCCAATTAAGTGGCAAACCTAGTGAAAAAAAAAAAAGTGGGCCTACAGGCCCCAACTAGCATTCCCCCCTTCCTCCTTCAACCCAAACTTCATGGTTTGACCCTACTGCCTCCTCCCCAAAGAGCCAATTGGAATTAAAAAAAAAATATGTCTCTCCCCTTCCCAGTCTCTTCCCTCCCCTCATTCCCCACCAAAGTTCCAGCTTTGCTTTTTAAAATCTTAAAATCGGTGGGCCTCCTCCCTCCCTCCCCCCCCCCCCCCCCCCCACCCTTCCCATCCCTTTACCTTAAAGAATGGTTTCTCTTCAGCCCATATCACAATAGCCTCCTATCATGACTCGGCCCGGCACGTCTGGTGTCACTAAGGAACTATGTTGGAAGCGCAGGCTTCTACTGTAGTGCTTATAAGGCTGAATAACTGTATACATAACCAGCTTTATTCAAAAAATATCCAGTTATGTTTTAAAGTTATCTGGCTATTGTTAGCTCTATAACTTTAATTGGAGATAGCCAGATAACATGTCCTGGATAACTCTAGCCAGATAATTTGTCCACTAAACAGCCAACTGACACTAACCTGACATCACTGACAAGCAAGATCTGGTGAGACCTCTGTCATGCTGAGAGCACTCAGATAAGATGAATCCACATTCTGATTAATGTAAGAGCAAACAACCTACAGGTGTTTTGGATCTGTTGGAGTTCTCTGTGAGGAGTTAGCAGTCTGTTATGAATCTGAGATAGTAGTGGTGAATCCCTGGGCCGGTGGCAGATGACCGTGCCCCCGGGAGGATATCCCGAGAGGGACCACCGGCTAGGCTTGAGTATGGAGACAGACACACATTAGTTCTTTTATTAAACAGGTTTTTGGAAACCACCAGAGGTGGCAGTAGTGAGCTAATATGCTCGGCAGGGCTGTAGTCCCTCAGGCACTGGAACCGCGATCCAGGATGGCTGAGTTGTTGAGAAACTGTAGAAAGTGAGTAGGTAGAGTAGACAAGGTTCATGAACAGAACTAGATGACAAAACTCACATAAGGTCTCAAGGAAGCTCAGGAGCTGGAAAGGTTTAGGCCCTCGAGGAGCAAGTACCTGGTTCCAGGGAAAGCTCTGAGAGAGCGATGATAACTCACAGTTGTTTGTAGCAGCGATAGCTTCCAGGCAGTAGAGAATCTTCAGAGCGTCCAGGAACATGGGCCCTCGATGAGCGAGTACCGGTTCCTATCTGTGATCTAAAAGTAAGAAAAGAGCGAGGCCCCCAAGGAGCGGGTACCTCTGGTAAGTCCGAAGAGGCAGAGTAGCTTGTGAGTAAAGCCGAAGCAATCCCCTTGCTAACTCAGTTAGATAGTGAATTAGAGACCTTTAATATTGGAAGCGGATGACGTCATCTCAGAGGGACGCCCCTGAGGTTCGCGCCCTTGCTGGTACTTCAATCAGAGCACGCGCGTGCCCTAGGTCATCAGGCAACATGGCGGATCTGCAACGTCGAGCCGGTCTGGGGACGCTGGAGGGAGATGGCATGGAGAAGCCGCGACAGCCAGCCGTCCATCAGACCCGGAGGGAGTCGCCACAGAGGTAAAGAAGGTGGAGTGAGGGCGTCGAGCAGTGACGGACGCAACAACAGGGGGCAGAACCAGACACTCTGTTATGTTAGATAGCAATGGATTTATGTTTGCATCCTGCTCATTATGATTACCTATCTAAGTAGGACCAGGCTTGGCTAGGACTTGGATAGAAGACCAGTAGGGAATTTAATGTGATCAGTGAGGGAAACTAATGCTCCAACCAAGCAGATCAAATTCACAAAATGTGAACCAGGTCAGTCAGCCTACCAACCATGTCCAAATTGCATATATTAAAAATAAAAAAGTGTAAGGAATGATGTGAGCATGAGCCCCTCTTTTTTTATTATTTTATTATTTCCATACTGAGTCCGACCAAGGGTCCATCAAGCCCAGCATCCTGTTTCCAACAGTGGCCAATACAGGCCATAAGAACCTGGCAAGAACCCCAAAACTAAGTCTTTTCCATGTTACTGTTGTTAGTAATAGCAGTGGCTATTTTTTAAGTCAACTTAATTAATAGCAGGTAATGGACTTCTCCAAGAACTTCTCCAATCCTTTTTAAACACAGCTACAATAACTGCACTAACCACATCCTCTGGCAACAAATTCCAGAGTTGAATTGTGCGTTGAGTGAAAAAGAACTTTCTCCGATTAGTTTTAAATGTGCCCCATGCTAACTTCATGGAGTGCCCCCTAGTCTTTCTATTATCCAAACGAGTAAATAACCGATTCACATCTACCTATTCTAGACCTCTCAAGATTTTAAACACTCTCTATCATATCCCCCCTCAGCCGTCTCTTCTCCAAGCTGAAAAGTCCTAACCTCTTTAGTCTTTCCTCATAGGGAAGCTGTTCCATTCCCCTTATCATTTTGGTTGCCCTTTTCTGTACCTTCTCCATCGCAACTATATCTTTTTTGAGATGCAGCGACCAGAATTGTACACATTAGTCAAGGTGCGGTTTCACCATAGAGCAATACAGAGGCATTATGACATTTTCCATTTTATTCACCATTCCCTTTCTAATAATTCCCAACATTCTGTTTGCTTTTTTGACTGCTGCAGCACACTGAACCGACGATTTCAATGTGTTATCCATTATGACACCTAGATCTCTTTCTTGGGTTGTAGCACCTAATATGGAACCTAACATTGTGTAACTATAGCATGGGTTATTTTTCCCTATATGCATCACCTTGCACTTATCCACATTAAATTTCACCTGCCATTTGGATGCCCAATTTTCCAGTCTCACAAGGTCTTCCTGCAATTTATCACAATCTGCTTGTGATTTAACTACTCTGAACAATTTTGTATCATCTGCAAATTTGATTATCTCACTCGTCGTATTTCTTTCCAGATCATTTATAAATATATTGAAAAGTAAGGGTCCCAATACAGATCCCGCTGCCCACTCCCTTCCACTGAGAAAATTGCCCATTTAATCCTACTCTGTTTCCTGTCTTTTAGCCAGTTTGTAATCCACGAAAGGACATCGCCACCTATCCCATGACTTTTTACTTTTCCTAGAAGCCTCTCATGAGGAACTTTGTCAACCGCCTTCTGAAAATCCAAGTATACTACATCTACCGGTTCACCTTTATCCACATGTTTATTAACTCCTTCAAAAAGTGCCATGGTGCAATTGACTCAACCCGTGGGCTAAGTCTCAAGGTTTACGCCGATGGTGGATAAGCGAGTCTAAGCATGAGCTAGGCTATGGCAAATTCCAAGAGTATGTAAAATGACAAGCCTAAGGCTGAAGACTTGGCAAAAGCAAGGCTGGAGCTGATGACGCCGCACAAGGAAGGCTAATGGCTTGAGAAAAGGCTGATGGCTTGCACAGTGCTGGAGAAGACTGAAGCAGAGCTGAAGACTGAAGCAGGCTAGAGTGATGCAGAAAATTTGAAATCAGACTGGAGCAGAGCTGAAGTCTTGGAACAGGAACAAGGCTGAAGGCAAAAGCAAGAGCTGAAGACTGGAATGAGCTTTGGCTTGAGCAGGTCTGGAACCAAAGCACCTTCTTGCTGAGGCAAGACAAAGCATCTGAAGAACCCTTATATAGGGCAACTGGCAGTGACGTCATCCAAGGGCTTCATGGGATTTTCCCGCCGCAGGTCCTTTAACTGCAGGAGTGTCACACTGCAGGAGCATCACACACTGTCCCGCAAGCAGCGAGTATCACAAAAAGTCTAAACACTGCTCTTAGAATTTTCAAGATATGCTGAGTTCGATACACTTTTCTAAAACATCCTGTAACTCTGATATTGAGAAAGAAAAGACATCTGCTTCAATATCAGTGATGAAAATCATTTTAGAAAAGGACAATGCACAATTTCTCAAAGCATGCTTGAAAGTCATGTTCCTTTTTCTGATACCTCTTTAATATAGTACTATATAAAGAGAGAAACAAGAATCTATACATATGAATAATAAAATAATTTAAATAATGCAGGTGTGTTTCAAAACAGATGAATCATCTACAGGCTCAGAAATCATAGAGTAGAAAGAGTCTTTATTCACTCAAAATGATTATCAGGCAGACATATCTTATATTTGAAAACAATAGGATAATTAACTATAGTGTCGCTGTTAGTCCCCGACACGGCCATGTTTCACACTGGCTGCATCGGGAGGGACACAGCAAGAGATCAAAGCCAATTTTCACCAATGTAGTTAACAGACTAATCTTAGCAGTTGTGATCAAAAAATACAAAGTAGCTGTACAGATGGCTAAAACGACACAGTTGCAAGTTGCTGCAAAGACATTCTTCAAGGAGAACGCCATTCAGTGTACCTGTGTTGCTTTTAACCATCTGTATGGCTATTGTTCTCTACAGGTTCTCTCGCGCTCTCTCTCAAACAGCAAGTGCGATAAAAACCTTTTCCAGTAAAGTGCATTGATCAGTGCATGAAGTGAAAAATAGAGCAGTGTAATAAATGTATTGCACCTTACGGAAATTACCTATGCAATGCAGAAGCAGGGAAATTAGCCTAATCATGCCCCCGTTTTCATCAGGGGCGCTATTTCTACTATATTTATAGCATTTTGATAAATCTAGGCCTAAGATTTTAATGACAGATTTTTTCAAGCACTAAACAAATGCATGCTCTCTTCTTGCTTTAATATAGACTTTGTCACATTTATTAGAATGATTAACAAGAGTTTGCTTGAAAGATTATCGACATTAATAGTATTGTTATTGGAGTCAAACAAAGTTAAGGCTTAAGTAAACTTACATATTTTAGAAATTGATTCAAGTTTTGTGGATCAAAAATTGTCTTTTTACATATGCTTTGGGATATGTTACATTTATATCTGTGACCAGGCAAGAAGAAATGGCAAGGCTTTAAAACAGAGGTGGCCAACTCTGGTCCTCAAGAGCACAACAGGTCGGTCTAGTTTTCAGGATAACAATCTGGCCGATACAGTTAAAGTCATGGGAGAGCGCACAGGCCACTCTCCTGTGCTCACGATTTAGTATTCAAATGAGGGCCCGCGGTAAAAATAGACGCTAGGGACACTAGCGCGTCCCTAGCACCCTTTTTTTGACAGGAGCGGCGGCTGTCAGAGAGTTTGACAGCTGACGCTCAATTTTGCCGGGTCTCTGGTTCTCAAACCTGCTGACAGCCATGGGTTCGGAAACCAGACGCCAGCAAAATTGAGCATGCGGTTTTCAACCCGTGAGCTGCAGGCTGATTTTAATTTTTTATTTTTTATTTTAAATTTATTTTACTTTTGGGACCTCCGACTTAATATCGCCTTGATATTAAGTCGGAGGGTGTACAGAAAAGCAGTTTTTACTGCTTTTCTGTACACTTTCCTGGTGCCGGGAGAAATTAACCCCCAACCAAAATGATAAGGGGAATGGAACAGCTCCCCTATGAGGAAAGACTAAAGAGGTTAGTACTTTTCAGCTTGGAGAAGAGATGGCTGAGGAGGGATATGATAGAGGTGTTTAAAATCATGAGAGGTCTAGAACGGGTAGAAATGAATTGGTTATTTACTCTTTCAGATAATTGAAAGACTAGGGGGCACTCCATGAAGTTAGCATGTGGCACATTTAAAACTAACCGGAGAAAGTTCTTTTTCATTCAATGCACAATTAAACTCTGGAATTTGTTGCCAGAGGATGTGGTTAGTGCAGTTAGTATAGCTGTTTTAAAAAATTCTTGGAGGAGAAGTCCATTACCTGCTATTAATTAAATTGACTTAGAAAATAGCCACTGCTATTACTAGCAATGGTAACATGGAATAGATTTAGTTTTTGGGTACTTGCCAGGTTCTTATGGCCTGGATTGGCCACTGTTGGAAACAGGATGCTGGGCTTGATGGACCCTTGGTCTGACCCAGTATGGCATGTTCTTTTGTTCTTATGACCAGTTTTCTGATTCTTCCACCAGTTTACTTAGTCCTTCTCCAGGTCATTGAGGCCCTCCTAGTTTTTCAGTCTCAACTTTCCCCAGTTTACTCAGCTGTCTCACCCAACCAGTAATTGATAATAGACCCATCTGATATCAAATTGCACAAATACGTTAACTTTTATGTATATTCCTCAGTTGGAATTGGCATCTCATGGATTCTTGCAGTCTGCTCTAGTAATAATCCCAAAAGATGATGGTTGAATTACATAAACAAACAACAACTAAAAAACAAACCCAACAATTCTGAGCTCAACCTAATCACAAATAACAACAGGATGGGAGACAAAAGCATCAAAAGCACAAAATTCTGGTGAATCTTACTACTATTAGGATGTCAGCAAGCTGGGAAGCCAGAGTGTAAAACCACCTGTCAGGTGGTTGCCCGGTCTACTCAATCATCCATCCACCCAGAACAACGGTGTAGTAAAGGAAAGAAGAAAAAAAAACAAGAGTTATGTTTTTGTATTTTCATTGTAATTTATAATCCTCTGTTCCGAGGCAACAGCAAAGTCAGCGTGGACAAGAACACTTTAAATAGAAACAACCCCGACATCAGCTGATGTTTCGGCAAGCCTTGCATCAGGGGATGACCAATTTATCTTAGAAGTCTTCATGCAGTGTGCTGAGGCCCGGATTTTAAAAGGCCTATGAGCGTAAATCGCCTTATGTGCGCTGGGACTATTTTAAAAAGGCCTGGCCATGCACGTAAAGCCCCGGGACGCGCATATGTCCCGGACTTCGAAAAAGGGGTGAGGAGGGGGCGGGGGGGGGGGGGGGCTCCCGGCACAGCGGCCATTTGCCGCTGTGTCAGGGGATCACGTGCCTGCAGGTGCAGAAGGTAAGACAGAGGTCGGTGGGGGGGGGGGGGGGGGGTCTAGGTTAGGGCTAGGGGGGTGGGTAGGTTAGGTTAGGGGAAAGGGAAGGGAGGTTAGTTTAGGGGGTTGGGAAGTTCCCTCCCAGGCTGCTCCAATTTCAGAGCGGCCTGGGAGGGAACGAGGGAAGGCCGCGGGCATCGGTGCACACAAGTTGCACTAATGTGGACCCCCCTTGCGCGTGACCCAGATAACATGCGCACCTTTCCGGGCGGAAAAAGAATAACTCTTTGTTTTTGTTTATCCTTTACCTACACCGTTGTTCTGGCCTGATGATTGAGTAGACCGGGCAACCACCTGAAAGGTGGTCTTACACTGGCTTCCTGGCTTGCTGACACCCTAATAGTAGTAAGATTCACCAGAATTTTGTATTCTTGATGCTTGTTGTCTCCCATCCTGTTGTTATTTGTGATAAACAAACAGCAAACAGAAAATCTTACAGCAACACCACACATGGAGAAAATCATAAATCTAAATAGATATAAAATTAAACCACTATTGTTATTAATAAAAAATAAAAACATATAATAAAAATAATAGCATGACTCTAATAAATGGTAAACATTATAAAATTGAAAATTGCAAAGATATGTAACCCTTTGTTCAGGGACAGCATGAATCCTAAAGGGCCATAACAAATTTTATATCTTGCGGCTACATCCTCAGTCTCTTTCCCCCTCTTCTTGTCCCAAGGGGTGGGCTCTTTCTATTGGGGAGAAGGATAACCTTCAAGGCCCAGGGCAGGGAAGGCACCATTTGTGTGTGTGCATCTGTGACTCTTCTTTGTAGGAACATTGATAAACCAGGCTCACTGGATGGATATTCAAATCAAAGTTTACAAAGATTTGTTGCGAAAGAATTATGGTGAATAAATAATAAAGTGTCCACTTATATCCAAGTTTAACTGATGCCTGTGTGAACAGTTTTTTGGTCTCTACCTCTGTGGAGATGTCCCTCAATGCAGGGCCTTGAGACTTTATTATTCTCCATGGGGTGGATTGATATGTCTCCCATATTGTCCTAGGGGTAACAGTCCCTATTCCCCATAGCACCCCCTCAGTCCATGTATATTCCTTCTCTCCAACCTGGCTGTGTCCTATGTCCATAGGATGGAACCGCCTTTGTGAATCTCTAGATGATCTTCTCCCTTCTCCCTTGGATTTCTTTCTGAAACAGTTCTTACGTCTCACTCTGGGTAAGGAAGAGTGGCAGAAAAATAAAGCTTCCTTCCCTTAGTTTAGATGGAAAAACAGGAAAGAAAATTCTCCTTCACCTTAATGGTCACTACAACCTCTTTTTGCTGGGAGCAAAATGATGTGCAGCTCTCTCCTGACCTTCTGAGCAGGATAAAAAACCTCCCAGAAAGGCTAGGTCAAACATAGAAAAAAAAAAAAAAAACCAAGAAAAAACAGCAAAATCTTTCTCTCTTCAATCGCCTTGCCAGCCCTGTATTAGGAACTGACAATGCAGTGCTCTTCCCATTCTGCTCTAAGCTGGGGGCCTGAAACTGAGGGAATACAGCAACAGAAGTCATATTATCTCAAAAAGAAACTCCACACTTCCACACACTACTTTATGCTAATTCCCACCTCTGGATTGGGATTATACCACTTTAGCCATCCTCAGGGGGAGATGCTGTTGGGAATGCTATCTCTCTCCTAGCTGTCTAAATTCAAAGACAGGGATCTAGCGCCATCTAGTGGAGACCATGGGGTCTCTATAGATATAAAGTAAAATAATATTGTAAATAAATATATACATACATAAAACCAATATAGATACAAAATTATGAAAGAATATATATATGTAGCTTACTAATGTATGTTAAAAAATGTTTAAAAAAATATGCAAAGGTTGTTAAAAAGATAATGTTCCTAGAGAGATTCCCATCAATTGCAGTGTCTGAGTTCCTAGAAATAAAAATGTATGTCTATAACATAAACTCCATTAAACTCCTTAAGGATCTTATAGAACCTGTTTTTCTTAAATAAATTACAATTTCTACTGAGCTGGAATTGTCTCTCATATATATCTGTACAGCTCTGTGTATGTCT
The DNA here is from genome assembly GCF_901001135.1 of Rhinatrema bivittatum. Taxonomy (NCBI): domain Eukaryota; kingdom Metazoa; phylum Chordata; class Amphibia; order Gymnophiona; family Rhinatrematidae; genus Rhinatrema; species Rhinatrema bivittatum. The sequence continues at coordinate 88,539 of NW_021821216.1, forward strand.
AGTAGTGCTGTACAAAGGATAAGCAGTATTGGAGGTGGCAAACAGTAAATTTTAAAGGAAGAGTTTGGCCCTTATGAAAATACCCACCCATCACAGATTGAGCTAGTGGGGGGGATCAGTATGTCAGGGGCTGACCAAATAAGATATCTGAGAGAAGACAACCAAGGAAACTGAAAAAAATGTGCAAATAAAGGTAGATTTTAAAGGCCTTGCATGTGCAAGAATGGCCACATCTGTGTGTAAGTGGCCTGAGCGGGAGCTTCGTGAATTTTAAATAGCGGGAAAGGGTGTGTACATTGAGGTATGTGTGCCCAGAAAAAGTAGGCGGAAAAGGCAGTTCCAAGGCAAGGCTGACATGTATAACTCCAAATTTTACTCAGGTGGCACATATATGTTATATATGGCACTTTGCCGCAGCTCCCCATTAGGTGCATGTCTGGTAGGGAAGAGTGAGAGCCTCTGTATGGGGCTCAGTCTGATACTCTCTATATGGACCAACGTAAGGGGGGGGGCACTTTGATTCGGGGTGAGTTTTCAGGAGGTGGGTTGGAGTTGGGGGGGGGGTATTACAGACCTATTTAGAAATATCCATTGTAAAATTGACATCAGTAAAGAATTTTAGACCTTATAAGCGATGAAAAAGAGTTGATTTGTACAATGCAGCTAGCAGAGACTGCAGTGTATAAATCAACTTCTCTTTTTAGAATTTTCATCGCTTATAAGGTCAGCAATTCTTTAATGATGTCAATTTTACAATGAATGCCTCTGAATGTGTCTGTAACACTACCCCCCTAACCCCAATCCACTCTCTCTCTCTCTCTCTCTCAGGTATTTTTGTGCGCGGCGAGATACACGTGTTTATGGGCACATGTGTAGCCCTTTTAAAATCTACCTTAAAGAGTACAATGAATATGATTAAAACCACCTGCATCAATGAACAGAGTCAGGAGTTAGCTGACCCACTGTGAATGCTTCCTGATATAGGGGGACGCTGTAGTGGCATTTTCACGACTCCATCTGCTTTCTAAGACAACTATTCATAGACTTGTACTTTTTGATGTTACTGCAGAGACTAAATAAACAGCAACAGGGGCAGCATTTTCCAAGTATGCTGCATGGACATTTCCATAGCTGCTTCAAGAAAAACAAACAAATTGGAACTGATACCAATTCTTCAATTTAAAAAATGTAAGAAAATCTAGCAAAACAGGAAAAAATTTAAAGAAATATAAAAAAGGAAATAAAAATATGCTATATTAAATATATTAAAAAGGAAAGCATTGGCATGGCATCTAAAACTATACAAACAGGAGGTAATAGTCAGAGTTACACATGTATATGTGCACAAGTAGCCTGTACTTGCGCAATTGCTTTTTTATAAAAGTCGAAAGTACTCGCATTCTTTACATTTTGAGCACACATATACACGCATGTAAAAGGAGTGTTCTGGGGTGGGGCCAACAATTATGCGTGTAACATATTTTAAAAGACACAAACATAATTTTACACCTGCTAATTATCTTGCATAATTGATAGGCTTGTTTATTGTGTATTATTGGCTGAGTGGGTGAACTGGAGGGGTTCAGGCTGAAGAACAGGAGTGTCTTAATGACCAGGAGAGGGAATGGGTAAACTGATCGAATAATAGGTAAACTGGTGATTTGAATTACATACACATTTTTAAAATATACTTACATGCATAAATTGGGTTTCATGTAAGTCTTACTTTATTTTCATACAAAATATACATGCATATATTTTTAAATAGATAGGAAACGTACGCATGTTCAATGTATTGAAATTCTCGCTTTCTATGCATTACATGTATTAGCATGTACGTGCATATGTTGTGGAAAAGTGATCCGCATAATCTTATGATACGTGTGGGTTAGAAAATACTATCGTAGGTCAATGCATGACCATATAAGCGTGCATACACTGCTGCACAGAGTTCTTTGATATTTATCGTCACTGAGATTAATGCTCAGACACAGTCCAGATAGCAAAGTTAGCTGGATAAACTTGTCCAACTAACTTTGGAGGTATATTCAATAGTGAAGTCACATTACTGAATTTAGCCAGCTATTTTAAAGTTAGCCAGCTAACAGGACAGGTCTTTGACCTGACCAGACTTAACCGGTTAATGGGGTCATTTATCAAAGGCTTATCGCACGTGATACAGCTGTATCACGTGCGATAAGCCTCTATTGCACGCGAAAAAGCCCTTTTCGCGTGCAATAGCATGAAAATTAGGGGGAGGGGAGGGGGGGGCGGATTGGGGAGGGGTGGAGTCAGTGGTGTCTTTGCTGCCAGTTACCAACGTTATCGTCAGCAGTAGTGCGCCCAATAGCACCACCTTTAAAACTAATCGGAGAAAGTTCTTTTTCACTCAACGCACAATTAAGCTCTGGAATTTGTTGCCAGAGGATGTGATTAGTGCAGTTAGTATAGCTGTGTTTAAAAAAGGATTGGATAAGTTCTTGGAGGAGAAGTCCATTACCTGCTATTAATTAAGTTGACTTATATAATAACCACCGCTATTATTAGCAAAGGTTAAAAGTGGACAACAAACATGAACATTGTTTAAAATTACAATCTTAGAAGCGCAGTCCAGATGCATTCTACGCATTAAGAAAGTTGGAAGGAAGGGAAAACAATTACTGGAATGGTTAAAAGATGAGGTGAAAGAGACTATTTTATCCAAAAAAATATCCTTCAAAAATTTGAAGGCGGCTCCATCTAAAGAAAATAGGAAAAAGCATAAGCATTGTCAAGTTAAGTGTAAAACATTGATAAGGCAGGCTAAGAGAGAATTTGAAATGAAATTGGCCATAGAGGCAAAAACTCATAATAAAAACTTTTAAAAATATATCCGAAGCAAGAAACCTGTGAAGGAGTCGGTTAGACCGTTAGATGACCTAGAGGTTAAAGGGGCTCTTAGGGAAGATAAGGCCATTGCAGAAAGACTAAATTAATTCTTTGCTCTGTGTTTACTAATGAGGATGTTGGGGAGATACGAGTTCTGGAAATGGTTTTCAAGGGTGATGAGTCAGATGAACTGAACCAAATTACTGTGAACCTGAAAGATGTAGTAGGCCAGATTGACAACCTAAGGAATAGGATTAAATGGTCAATTTTCTCAGTGGAAAAGGGTAAACAGTGGAGTGCCTCAGGGCTCTGTACTTGTACTGGTGCTTTTCAATATATTTATAAATGCTCTGGAAAGGAATACGACGAGTGAGGTTATCAAATTTGCAGATGATACAAAATTATTCAGAGTAGTTAAATCACAAGCGGATTGTGATATATTGCAGGAAGACCTTGAGAGACTGGAAGATTGGACATCCAAATGGCAGATGAAATTTAATGTGGACAAGCGCAAGGTGTTGCATATAGGGAAAAATAACACTTGCTGTAGTTACACGACGTTAGGTTCCATATTAGGAGTTACCACTCAGGAAAAAGATCTAGGCATCATAGTGGATAATATATTGAGATCGACTCAGAGTGCTGCAAAAGTAAAAAAAAGCAAACAGAATGCTAGGAATAATTAGGAAGGGAATGATGAATAAAATGGAAAATGCCATAATGCCTCTGTATTGCTCCATGGTGAGACTGCACCTCGAATACTGTGTACAATTCTGGTCACTGCAACTCAAAAAAGATATAGCTGCCCTAGGGAAGGTACAGAGAAGGGCTACCAAAATGATAAAGGGGATGGAACAGCTTCCTTCTGAGGAAAGGCCAAAGAGGTTAGGGCTGTTCAGCTTGGAAAAGAGACGTCTGAGGGGGGGATATGATAGAGGTCTTTAAAATCATGAGAGATCTAGAATGGGTAGATATGAATCAGTTATTTACTCTTCTGATAATAGAAGGACTAGGGGGCACTCAATGAAGTTAGCAAGTAGCACATTTAAAACTAATCCAAGAAAATTCTTTTTCACTCAATGCACAATTAAGCACTGGAATTTGTTGCCAGAGGATGTGGTTAGTGTAGTTAGTGTAGCTGGGTTTATAAAAGGTTTGGATAAGTTAGTGGAGAAAAAGTCCATTAACTGTTATTATTTATTATTTATTTATTTATAGTTTTTATATACCGATGAAAATTGGGAACATCTCAACGGTTCACATTAAACGAAATTCAGCAACAATTGCTTTACAGTACAGAAACAAGGAACATATGGATAACAAAAAAGGGTAACACAAATAAAGATTACAGGTTATATTGATATGAATCATGAAACATAACATATATTACAAGAAAAACCATATTTACAGGAATAACATTATATACACGGGTGGCGAGATGGACGTGTGGAGTGTGTGTAATGTAGGGGAATGGACTTCATCGGGGGGGGGGGGGAAGAGCTGATCGGGGTATGCTTGTTTAAACAGGTATGTTTTCAGGTCTTGTTTGAACTTTTTTGGGCATGCTTCTTGGCGCAATGAGGAGGAAAGTTTTGTTCCAAAGGAGGGGAGCAGCTAAAGACAGAGCCCGAGCTTTGGTGGTGCTGAGCTTGAAGTCTTTGGGTGATGGTGCCAGTAGTGTCGCTCTGTGTTGATGTCTTGTGGGTCTATTTGTGTTATGGAATGTAAGATGTTTTTCTAGCCAGCTCATATTTTGGTTGTGGAGCGCTTTGTGGACTAGGGTGAGAGATTTGTACGATATTCTTGCAGTGACTGGGAGCCAATGCAGGTGATGCAGTACAGGGGTGATGTGGTCGTGTTTGTGGGTGTTAGGATCCGGGCAGCAGCATTTTGGAATAGTTGTAATGGTTGCAGTGAACTCTTGTGTAGTCCAAGGAGCAGGGCATTGCAGTAGTCAATCTTGGATAGAATGAAGGCCTGTAGAATGGTGCGGAAGTTGCTGAGGTGTAGAATAGGTTTCAGCTTTTAGAGTGTGAAGTTTGAAGTAGCAGGATTTGATAGTATTGTTAATGAATTTTTGAAGGTGAATTGTTCATCGATGGTGATGCCCAGCTGCGCACATGTTTGGTGTGGAGGGTGGAGGTGCAGGGAGTGTTTGATTGTAGGGATGTGGGTGATGTCATGGGGTGCAATGTATAGAAGCTCTGTTTTGTCAGTGTTAAGTGCAAGGAAATTGGCTTGTCAGCAGGAGAGATTGATAGCGGAAAGTGTCGAGTTCCAGGTCTGGGAGGCTTTGTGAAGTGTGTCATGTACAGGTATATAAA